>NC_141040.1:59670000-59972500 GCF_052040795.2 Danio rerio | reverse complement strand
AAAGAGTCACTGGTGGTTCCAACACTCACTTGGGGGATGGTGGGTCTGTCCTCTTTTTGTAGAGTCAAGCCGATTCCCCTCACTCTCAAGAGAAAGCGAGCCACTGGTCCTCCAACACTCACTTGGGGGATGGTGGGTCTTATCTTGCTCTTTGGAACACTGCACAAGCCTCGTCAAGGCCCACTCCTCCAACTCTCACGCTGGGGGATGGCTTTCCTGCTCTCTGTCTATGGGTGGTGGGTTTCCTCCATTTTTGTCAAAGTCAAGCCGATTCAGCTCACCCTGTAAGAAGGAGAGAGAAGAAAGAGAAAGAGAGAAAAGGCAAAGAGTCACTGGTGGTTCCAACACTCACTTGGGGGATGGTGGGTCTGTCCTCTTTTTGTAGAGTCAAGCCGATTCCCCTCACTCTCAAGAGAAAGCGAGCCACTGGTCATCAACACTCACTTGGGGGATGGTGGGTCTTATCTTGCTCTTTGGAACAGTGCACAAGACTCGTCGAGGCCCACTCCTCCAACTCTCACGCTGGGGGATGGCTTTCCTGCTCTCTGTCTATGGGTGGTGGGTTTCCTCCATTTTTGTAAAAGTCAAGCCGATTCAGCTCACCCTGTAAGAAGGGGGGGGGGGGGGGGGTTAGAAAGAGAAAAGGCAAAGAGTCACTGGTGGTTCCAACACTCACTTGGGGGATGGTGGGTCTTTTCTTGCTCTTTGGAACACTGCACAAGGCCCACTGCTCCAACTCTCACTCGGCGCATGACTTTCCTGTTCTCTGTTTAGGAGTGGTGGGTTTCCTTCGTTTTTGTCAAAGTCAAGCCGATTCAGCTCACCCTGCAAGAAAGAGAGAGGAGGGGAAGGGAGGGAGAGACAGAGAGAGAGAGAGAGAGAGAGAGAGAGAGAGAGGCACAGAGGCCATGGTTGTCCAACACTCAATTGGGGGATGGTGGGTCTTTTGTTGCTGGGTGGAACACTGCACCATGCCACAGTCGTCCTACTCTCGCTGGGGGATGGCTTTCCTGCTCTCTGGCTAGAGGTGGTGGTTTTCCTTCGTTTTTGTCAGTCAAGCCGATTCAGCTCACCCTGCAAGAGAGAGAGAGAGAGAGAGAGAGAGAGAGAGAGAGAGAAAAGGCACAGAGACTATGGTCGTGCAACACTCAATTGGGGGATGGTGGGTCTTTTCTTAAAGGATTAGGGTTAGGCTTGGTAGGGTTTGAGGTTATGATTTGGGGTTTAGGGTTAGATTTGGGTTTAGGGTAGGGTTTGGGTTGGGGTTAGGTGTGGGGTTAAATTTGGGTTTAGGGTTGGGGTAGGGTTTGGGTTGGGGTTAGGTGTGGGGTTAAAGTTGGGGGTAGGGTTTGGAGTTAGGTTGAGGGGTAAAGTTGGATTTAGGGTTGGGGGTAGGGTTTGGGTTGGGGTTAGGGGTGGAGTTAAAATTGGGTTTAGGGTTAGGTTGAGGTTTAGAGTTAGGGGTTTATGGTTGTATGGTTGGGTTAAGGTTAGGGCACACTTGTCCAACTCTCACTTGGGGGATGGTGGGTCTCTGGTAGAAACGTGATAGATCCTTTACCTCAAACACATATATGTAATTACACACACACATATATATATATATATATATATATATATATATATATATATATATATATATATACATATGGGGCGGCCGGGGGACGAGGTATTTTTATTTATTTTTTCAGTTTTTGTTTTTTGCCAAGTGAAGCCAATGAGATGACAAAGTCTCACTTGGGGGATGGTGGGTCTCTGGGATATTTCTGGTAGAAGCATGATATATCCTTTAACACACACACAGACAAATATATATATATATATATATATATATATATATATATATACATATATATATATATATATATATGTAGGTATGTATATAGTATTTTATCAGTTTTTGTTTTTTCGCAAAGTGAAGCCAATGGGATGACCGGGGGTCTGCGGTGGCAGGTAGTTTTTTTTTCCAGTTTTGTTTCTTCTACTACTTTTCTTGCAAAGTGAAGCCTATGGGATGGCCGGGGATATACTCTGTTTATAATTATTATTATTATTATTATTTTTTTACAAAGTGAGGCTGGTGGGTTGGCTGTGGGTCAGCGGTTTTTTTTTCTTCTTTCTTTCTCGCAAAGTGAAGCCAATGGGATGACCGGGGTTCTGCGGTGACAGGTAGTTTTCTTTTTCAATTTTTTTTCTTCTACTACTTTTCTTGCAAAGTGAAGCCTATGGGATGGCCGGGGGTCTACTTTTTAACTCTAATTATTATTTTTTTTTTTCTTTCTCGCAAAGTGAAGCTGATGGGGTGACCGGGGGTCTGCGGCAGTTTTTTTTTTTTCACAAATTTCTTTCTTTTTTTATTTAAAGTGAAGCTGATGGGCTGGCCTGGGGTCATCGGTAGGATTTTTTTAAATTTTATTTTTTTTTTGTTTTATACATTTTCTATTGGAAAGTGAATCCCTCTGTGTGTGTGTGGGGGGGGGGGGGGGGGGGGGGGTTGTGGGGGGGGGTTTAGATGTTATCCTTGAATAAACTTTTTTTATTTTTTTATTTTTTAACCAACTAAAAGGCGATTCACCTCACTCTCAAGGAGAGAGAAAAAAAAGGCACAAAGAGTCGACGTTCGTTTAAGGCTCAACAGGAATACGTTCGGCCTGGAGAGGGCTCGCCTGGCACTTGCAGAACACATCCACCGGGGACGTTACGAGGAAGGCTCTCTACATGTCTACAGTCACGCACAAGACGCACAAGACAGGGCGCTGGGACACTTTGGGTTACTAGGACACGTGAACGGGTCGACGCCAGGCGGGAGGACCCCCCCACCAGCCGATAGGGCCCCCCCCACCCCACCCCAGTTTTCTCTGACCTGCCATCGAGGTTTCGGCGAAGGCGAAACTTCGTGGACTTTGGTTTTCAGCACTTGTTGGGAAGTCTTTAGAGGAGACCTTAGAGGAGAACGACGGCCCCAGAAGGTGCACCGTTCTCTTCTAAACGGGCCCCTCACCTCAGCAGGAACGACTGCCGGGGGTGACTTCGATACCAGCAGCGCCCTGCTGTTCTGTCACCTGACCGATGGGAACTTACGACGCCCCTGGGGTAGGCCCCTCGCCCGGTCCCTTCGGACCGTTGTGGGCAGGGTGGTTCCTCCCCGATTCGGGCCTCAGACCCGCAGCAGAGCGAGGCCTCCTTCGGGCCTCCTCCGCACTCCCTCGCTCCTTGGGAAAAGGACTCAGACGACCGGTCTACCTCGAAAGTCCTCCACCGGCAGCCCAGCGAAGGTCGACGCGCCTCCCTCGCCGCTCTCTCACAGTGGAGGGCGGCGCCGGTGCGGGCGCTCTCCGCTCTTCGGCCGGGCTCGCCGCGAAGCACGTCGCATTTCCCGGTGACCACAACCCCGCAAAAACCCCACACAGCGAGCGGCCGCGCCTCCCTCGCCCCCTTCGGGGGCGCGAGCGGCAGCGCGAGACCCGTGAGCGAGGAAGAGCTCTCTTCCTCTACCACTCTGCTCGGGGCTACCTGGTTGATCCTGCCAGTAACATATGCTTGTCTCAAAGATTAAGCCATGCAGGTCTAAGTGCACACGGCCGGTACAGTGAAACTGCGAATGGCTCATTAAATCAGTTATGGTTCCTTTGATCGCTCCATCCGTTACTTGGATAACTGTGGCAATTCCAGAGCTAATACATGCCAACGAGCGCCGACCCAGTCCCATGTTGTTAGTATACAACATGCTAGTCATGTTAACATGCTAAAATAATAGTCACAATAACACTAACAACAAGCTTAAGTCATGTTAACATGCTAAAGTCACGCTAACAACATGTTAAAGTTATGCTAAGAACATGCTAAAGTTATGCTAAAGTCATGCTAACAACATACTAAAGTTATGCTAACAACATGCTAAAGTTATGCTAAAGTCATGCTAACAACATACTAAAGTTATGCTAAAAACATGCTAAAGTTATGCTAAAGTCACGCTAACAACATGCTAAAGTTATGCTAACAACATGCTAAAGTTATGCTAAAGTCATGCTAACAACATACTAAAGTTATGCTAAAAACATGCTAAAGTTATGCTAAAGTCACGCTAACAACATGCTAAAGTTATGCTAACAACATGCTAAAGTTATTCTAAAGTCACGCTAACAACATGCTAGAGTTACGCTAACAACATGCTAAAGTCACGCTAACAACATGCTAAAGTTATGCTAACAACATGCTAAAGTTATGCTAACAACATGCTAGAGTTATGCTAAAGTCATGCTAACATGCTAAAGTCACGCTAACAAAATGCTAAAGTGATGCTAAAGTTATGCTAACAACATGCTAAAGTTATGCTAAAGTCACGCTAACAACATGCTAAAGTCACGCTAACAACATGCTAAAGTTATGCTAAAGTCATGCTAACATGCTAAAGTTATGCTAACAACATGCTAAAGTTATGCTAACAACATGCTAAAGTTATGCTAACAACATGCTAAAGTTATGCTAACATGCTAAAGTCACGCTAACAACATGCTAAAGTTATGCTAACATGCTAAAGTTATGCTAACTACATGCTAAAGTTATGCTAACAACATGCTAAAGTCACGCTAACAACATGCTAAAGTTATGCTAACAACATGCTAAAGTTATGCTAACATGCTAAAGTTATGCTAACAACATGCTAAAGTCATGCTTACATGCTAAAGTTATGCTAACAACATGCTAAAGTTATGCTAACAACATGCTAAAGTCACGCTAACAACATGCTAAAGTTATGCTAACAACATGCTAAAGTTATGCTAACATGCTAAAGTTATGCTAACAACATGCTAAAGTTATGCTAACAACATGCTAAAGTTATGCTAACAACATGCTAAAGTTATGCTAAAGTCACGCTAACATGCTAAAGTCACGCTAACAAAATGCTAAAGTGATGCTAAAGTTATGCTAACAACATGCTAAAGTTATGCTAAAGTCACGCTAACAACATGCTAAAGTCACGCTAACAACATGCTAAAGTTATGCTAAAGTCATGCTAACATGCTAAAGTTATGCTAACAACATGCTAAAGTTATGCTAAAGTCATGCTAACATGCTAAAGTTATGCTAACAACATGCTAAAGTTATGCTAACAACATGCTAAAGTAATGCTAAAGTCACGCTAACAACACGCTAAAGTTATGCTAAAAACATGCTAAAGTTATGCTAACATGCTAAAGTCACGCTAACAACATGCTAAAGTTATGGTAAAGTCACGCTAACAACATGCTAAAGTTATGCTAACAACATGCTAAAGTTATGCTAACAACATGCTAAAGTCACGCTAACAACATGCTAAAAACATGCTAAAGTCACGCTAACAAAATGCTAAAGTGATGCTAAAGTTTAGCTAACCACATGCTAAAGTTACGCTAAAAATGCTAGCATCATGCTAACGACATGCTTAAAACGATAGCATAATGCTAATGACACGTTAAAAACGATAGCATCATGCAAACGACATGCTAAATACGATAGCATCATGCTAACAACACGGTAAAAACGATAGCATCACGCTAAAAACGATAGCATCATGCTAAAAACGATAGCATCATGGTAACGACACGTTAAAAAGCTAGCCTCGTGCTAATGACATGCTAAAAATCTAGCATCATGCTAAAAATGATAGCGTCGTGCTAACGACATGCTAAAATCTTAGCATCATGCTAACGACATGCTAAAAACGATAGCGTCGTGCTAACGACACGCTAAAATGCTAGCATCATGCTAACAACACGCTAAAAACGATAGCATCATGCTAATGACATGCTAAAAACGATAGCATCACGCTAAAGACGATAGCATCATGCTAACGACACGCTAAAAACGATAGCATCACGCTAAAGACGATAGCATCATGCTAACGACACGCTAAAAACGATAGCGTCGTGCTAATATTGATAGCATCACGCTAATATTGATAGCATCACGCTAAAAACGATAGCATCATGCTAATATCGATAGCATCACGCTAATATTGATAGCATCACGCTAAAAACAATAGCCTCGTGCTAATGACATGCTAAAAATGATAGCGTCGTGTTAACGACATGCTAAAATGCTAGCATCATGCTAACGACATGCTAAAAACGATGGCGTCGTGCTAACAACACGCTAAAAACGATAGCATCATGCTAACGACACGCTAAAAATGATAGCGTCGTGCAAACGACATGCTAAAATGCTAGCATCATGCTAACAACACGTTAAAAACGATAGCATCACGCTAAAAACGATGGCATCATGCTAACAACACGCTAAAAACAATAGCATCACGCTAAAAACGATAGCATAATGCTAAAAACACGCTAAAAATGTTAACATTATGCTAACGACATGCTACAAACGATAGCGTCATGCTAACGACATGCTAAAAACAATAGCATCATGCTAACATCACGCTAAAAACGACAGCATCACGCTAAAAACGATAGCATAATGCTAGACACGCTAAAAACGATAGCATAATGCTAAAAACACGCTAAAAATGCTAGCATCATGCTAACGACATGCTAAAAACGATAGCATCACGCTAAAAACGATAGCATCATGCTAACAACACGCTAAAAACAATAGCATCACGCTAATATCGATAGCATCACGCTAAAAACGATAGCATCATGCTAACGACATGCTAAAAACGATAGCATCACGCTAAAAACGATAGCATAATGCTAAAAACACGCTAAAAATGTTAACATTATGCTAACGACATGCTACAAACGATAGCGTCATGCTAACAACATGCTAAAAACAATAGCGTCATGCTAATGACAAGCTAAAAACGATAGCATCATGCTAACATCACGCTAAAAACGACAGCATCACGCTTAAAACAATAGCATAATGCTAGACACGCTAAAAACGATAGCATAATGCTAAAAACACGCTAAAAATGCTAGCATCATGCTAACGACATGCTAAAAACGATAGCATCATGCTAATGACACGATAAAAACGATAGCATCACGCTAAAAACTATAGCATCATGCTAATGATATATTAAAAATGCTAGCATTATGCTAACATCGCTAAAAACGACAGCATCGCGCTAAAAACGATAGCATGCTAACGACATGCTAAAAACGATAGCGTCATGCTAAAAAACGTAAAAAATGATAGCAACGTGCTAAGAATGATAGCATCATGCTAACGACACGATAAAAACAATAGCAACATGCTAGAAGTGATATTGACATGCTAAAAATTATAGCGACATATTAAAAATGATAGTGACACGCTAAAATGTTAGCAACATGCTAAAATGAGTGACATTAAAATAATAGCAACAAGCTACAAAAGGTTAACGACATGCTTAAAATACTAGTAATATGCTAAAATGATAAAAATGCTAACGAATCTTACACATTACATGTTTTAACCATGCTTTCAAACTTGAAATTGATGCATACAAACAATAAGTTCAATCATCAATTCAAACATTAAGTTCAAACATCAATTCAGACAATAAATCAACAGACCATGAATGAATCAAATGTTTAATATTTTGAAAATGTCAAATCTTTGTATTATCTGGAGTTTATTTCTGTTCATCATTAAGTTACTTTGACAATCTGCTTTTTTTACATAGCATTAAACCATTGCCGACGAGAGGATCAACGTAGTGGACCTGCTTTTGTCCAAGAAAAAACAACTGTTGATGGGCATCTTCTGAACATCTGGTGAAAATCCAGCATTTAATGATCAGGAAACTCATGAAATCAGCTTAATTCAACTCTTTACTGTGATGATTTCACTACAAGGTATATGCGGGAATACTAAACGTAATTTCAATATCTTTTAAAGAGCTCTGAATATTTTAAGATCATGGCGCAACTTCAAGTCCTTATCATCTTCAAGCATTTAACACCAGAAGCAGTTGTAATAGTTGTAATAAATAGTTACAGCTGAGAAGAAAAAAAGCTTGATAGAATAAATTACTCTTCAGCCACTGTGTAAACTTGTGTTTCCCCTAACAAGAGAAGGCAAACTTACATTCGCATATTTGGCTGTCTGTTTTGCTCTATGTGGAGAGCACCACACAACCTTCCTATGTTTGTCCAAAATTACATCACATTGAGGAAAATATATATATATATTAATTATTTTTGAGTCAAACAATGTGGACAACACTTTGAACAGAATGTAAGACCTCGTAAAATCATAACAACCATAAGTTTACTTTTAACTTTTAAGGGCTTTAATTTTCTCAGATTTGTTATATCAATTTTTAATACTTTTAAGAGCCCACGGACACCCTGTACTATGACTTTGCCTTTTTTTTCCATAATTGCAAACTGGTATTGCCCTTCTGCAATGCAGAAGTAAACCGAATAATGTGATTTGCTTTAGTATTTTCTAGGAATTACTAGGAATAACACATGGCACAATACAATCAAACTACTTGCTCTACAAACAGATGGGTTTATAAGTTAACATTAAAAGAAAATCAAGCAGTGAAACGAACAGCTTTTGCAGCTAAAAATCTAATCAAGAACCAAATGAGAGCGGAAATCTCAATGGTTGTGGAAGTAGTTGATGCTAATATCTCACCGTTAGTTTGCAAAAGAATTCAATAAATAAGAGACAATCTGTCATTTTGGCAATCTCGTTATTGATTTGGTTTGATAATCTTGTAAAAAATGAAAAAAGGATGTTCAATAAATAAAATGTGTAAAATCATTCACTGATGGACATCGAACCCTTTACAAGCTCAACTCCTGGAACCGGTCTGAGATGATCTCATATTGAAGACACCAAATAAAGCACGTTTTTCTCATCCAGTGTTAAACAGCGTTTCTCCAGAGTCACTGACATTAAGAAAACAAAATATGTAATATTCTACCAGACAACACTTGAGTCCACGAACACTGACAGCTAAAAACATGCTGGCAAACAAATAAAAATAAAGGTATGTGAATGTCATGAATGAGATATTTAAGCAAAAGAAGTTTGATCATACAAAAATTCACAAATTCAGATACGCTGGCACTTTCCTAATGGACTGACAAAAATGTTCTTATAAAATGTCTTATGATTTCAAGAATGTGTCAGTATTTCAGTAATGTTCATGACCTTTTACTGATTACATTGCACACTTGCTCATTTTGGTATGTCATATCAGTGCGGATGTTTACACCTGTATCATGTCAACCTTGCTTTATGGGGACCATCATAACATGTTCCAGATGACACCTTGTTAAGAATATATGTTTTGGTAAAACAAGGTCCTTATAATACATGTGTACACACACACACACACACAAAGTGTTATACTTGAGTGAACATTGATTAGAGTTGGTACACAAAATGCACAATCATTAAGTCACAATGCGCTTCAGTTTCAGTACATTTAGAGACAAGACCTGATTAATTTAAAAACTTATATAATCCTAAATAATATTTACAATCAAAAAGTATTCAGAAAATGAAATTTACAGTGGCCGAGCGAGCTGCATGTGCTGGAACTTCAGATAACATCTTTATCAGTTTGACAGCACGTGTTGCACACCCTCACAATAACATGAATAGAGAACGTGCTGCAAACCCTTACAAAACCTGCAAATAGCACGAAACATCTGAAATGTCAGAGGGGGAAAAGTGACACTCACCTGCTGGTTGTGCAGTGAAAATTGCTGAGTGAAGTTGCAGCTGACCTGAAAGGTGATTTGTAGTGTGGTGATGGCTACTGAAACTCTGTGCTTTGTAGGTATTAGTGCTATATTATAAAAGACAGAAGTATTGATAAGCTCAGACGCTAACGGTTCTGCTACCGGTACAGAACAATTATTGCTGAATAAACATTAATTACAGCAGCATCATTAACTGACCACCCTTTTTTAATTTGCAATACTTGATATTCGTCTGCACAGTTGCAAATCTCACATGAGAAATACTTATGCTTCCGGCGAGCACGTCTAGTATAAAAGCCTTCACAGTTCTCATCTGCGCACACGCACTCAAAGGAGCACACAGAAAGCTCACGACAGACTCGCGCACACACACCGCTTGTAAGCTTGCGGAGAGAACCAGACAGGTTTTGTTTCCCAATTGGAAAGCGACAATGCCCGTCACAAAAAACGCAACAAGTAATTTTGTTGTATAAGCGGAAACACAAGCAACCTGGCTAAGAGAAAGTGTCTTTAAAAAGTGCAAAGAGACAAATTAAAATTTTTGAACCGCCTAGCTACTAACGGTAACGTTACATCATCCACATAGTTATACCAGCAGTCAATCCCATCTCTATTAATAGTTAAATAAACACACATTCGGTTACAATGAAAACAGACATACATATTTATATATATTATGGGTGGAGCCGAACCCGAATACGGTATTCATAAAGACACGAATAGAGTGTTTTTTTAAAAATACTTATTTTGAACAAATACTTGAAAAATTATTTGTATTCAGAACAAAAAAAACATTGTATCAAAAAGCTACGTTTCCTCATGAGACCGCAGTGCATGCCCGCGCGAGTGAGAGAGACGTTCAGGGGGCGGGGTGGGGGTAAAAAGTGACTGACACAGGCTGCTGATCCCTCAGCAACGGAGAAGGTTCGGCTGAGCGAAAAAAACTTCACTGCATCACTATTTTTGTTAAATAGATTTCTGTACCTTAACTGGGTTCCAGAGGCAGTTTATAAACTTGTAGCGTGGTTGAAGCGGAGTTGGATCGGGATATTATTCCATTACTCTGCATTATTGGCGTCTGCAGTTGGGTAGGCTGCTCTTTGTTTACGTAGCTTTTAGCGCGGTAATTTAAACAATAGGCTGTTGGCAGAGTAACGTTAACGTTTGGTTAAAGGTTAAAACAATGCTTGTGTAGTTTTGTCGAATTGTATGCACGTATGGGAGTTATATGGTACGTTTAAATCACTGTCTTTTGCAGACAGCAAGATATTTGCTATAGGCTAGTTAACCTTAGCATATCTTCCTGTCACTAATTTGAAACTCCTCACATAAATTCGGATATACCCAAATAAAAAAAGAGTAAAGCTGCTGGTGAGGCATTTCATGGTCCCCCATTAGCCCAAAAAACCTTCAAGTTCTGTGTGGAACCATTTTACAGTGAGTGCTGCTGCAGATAAAACAAAGTGATACTGTAAGTAATGTGTGCAAAAGTGAAATCAGCAGAGGCATAGATATCAAATATCTACCAACATCTTTTATGCATAATCATTCATTTATTTTATTTCCGGCTTAGTCCCTTTATTAATCTGGGGTTGCCACAGTGGAATGAACCACCAATTTATCCAGCATATGTTTTACGCAGTGGATGCCCAGCACTGGGAAACATCCATACACTCTCTTTCACACACATACACTACGGACAATTTAGCTTACCCAATTCACCTATTTTGCATGTGTTTGGACCATGGGGGAAACTGGAGCACCTGGAGAAAATTCAAGCCAACATGGGGAGAACATGCAAACTCCACACACAAATGCCAACAGACCCAACCGAGGCTCAAACCAGCGACCTTCTTGCTGAGGCGAAAGTGCTACCCACTGTGCCACCCTCTATGTAATGCATAATCACATGCACTTCCTCTCCTGGTACTGTCTGTCAACCTCCCCATAAGCATTAATCCCCTCAACAGCACAGTCATGTTCTGCTAAATCCTCCACAAGCACCAGACCATCAACACAGCTACGTTCTGCCCCTGCAAGTCAGTTTTAAACATAAAAAAACTAAAAATGAGAAAAAAAAATATTATTAAATAAACACAAAAAAAATTTTTTTTGTGTGTTTTGTGGCAGGCAGATGACAATAGCAGGGCAGTATCTTTTAGTATTATATCTGCCAGATGTCCCAGTCAGGGGTTTATTTAGTTTTTATTAGTTAATTTTAGTTTTTGTAATTATGTGCATTAAAAAAAAAGTTATTTTAGGAGAAAAACAGTTTTAATTATTATTTGTTTTTATTGTCTATTCGGTGTCCTTCAACAATAACGGTGGTGGTGGGGTTCAAAATGTTGTAATGGCTGTTATGTTGTTATTTTCTTTTCAATGACATTTCTTGTTAAATGTTCAAAAGGAAAATCAACCAATATTGCATTTCCTTAATTATTATAATGAATATAATTAAACAATATGTACACTTTGACATAAATTCGAGGTGTAATGGAAAAAATATATACTTTTACGCCATTTTGAATTTTACTCGAATAGAAATACAAATACTTTTTCCCCCTCAACAAATACAAATACAGATACAAATACTGGCTGCTCAGCACATCCCTAATATATATATATATATATATATATATATATATATATATATATATATATATATATATATACACACACACACATACATAAATATACATATATATACACACATACATATACATATATATATATACACACACATACACATACATATATACATATATATACACACACACACATACATATACATATATATATATATATATATTAGTGCTGTCAATCGATTAAAAAAGACTAACTAATTAATCGCACTTCTAAAAAAATAATAATCGCGATTAAATCGCATTTAAAAGACTAAAACTTGTAATTTTGTCTATTCGAGTGTAAAATTAATGTGAACGCAAGACAAATACTATTTAAATTCAAAATAAAATTCATTATAAGAATTTTTTGTTTACTTGTAACACAGATTTCTTCATGTAAACAACACACCCACAATAAACCATCAAGATCCTGCTTGACAGCCATATTTATTACAGAAATAAAAACACAGGCATGGTAATGCCATTTGAATTTCAAAACAATCAATGACAATAAAGAAAACATTGATTTCCATATTGGATTCTAAGTGGACTGCAAAAAAATGCCAAAATACAGATATTGCAAATATGGAAAATTATAATAATAATAAAGTATTGAAAATCTGTGCATGCCCTTGAATAGGTTTACCCACTCCCATTCTATAAAAGCACAAAAGCCATATAAAGGAAATAACGAGAGTTGACAAATTAAAAAACTACATTTTTAAAATTTATTATTAAAATAAAATTATAATCCACACTGGAAATGTGGGTGCCTGTGTGTTTTGAGGGCGCCTAGAAAATACTGAGCATAACTAAAACTGCCTGCTGACGCACACAGTTAATGTTGAATAATAAAATAAAGATAAATAATAAAAGCAATGTATCAGAGACCCTTAAAAAACATGTTTAACTCAACAATAAAACATGAAACGTAGCTAACAGCTTTTACATTGTCAATCAAATGAACTTAAACAATTAAAAAATGCAACAAATATTTGTTTGGGCAGAGCTACAAAAATAAATGTAAAAAAAAGTTGCTTAAGTTGCACACTAGTTTGATCATGTATAAATATCATTATATAAAACATATTGTATAAATATTAGTCACTATAAGCCTAAATCATGCTGACGATCAAAAACACTGTCATGATATCTCATGCGATTGTCTTCTGACCGAGTGCATCTTATACATGAATGACATTCCTCAGAAATTGAGAAGCAGACATTCTTTATAATTTGTAAAATAAAGACTTGCAGGTTCAGGAAACAGCAGGAGGAAGTTGCCGCGGCCGTGGTGCAGATTAAAAGTAAAAAAAAAAGTATATGTATAAGGACAGATAGGTAACTAGATAGAATAGACAGGAATATATTGATCTGTGCCCCGCTGATAATCTCCCGCGGGGCAGGGCGGACCCGCGCGTGACAAACAGGCGTGACTCTTGCATATTTTGACGAATACACACCTAAGTTACACAGAGCCCAATATGGAAGATTGTGATTGGGTCAGCCCAATGTCAATAAAGAAAAGAACCAATGGGCTGCAGATTATATCACACAGGCGCTCTGTCCGGAAAAGAAACATCCTACTTTCAGAGTGTGACAGCTCGCAGAACCGTCAATCATTGAGGCAGAAAGATATGACAGTCTGCTGAGTGTTTTATGGGCCGATCAGATCATAAGAAGATGATCAGCCCGGCCCAAAAAGTACGTCGAAACAGCGGGAAACTTGCGGGCGTCTGCCCTGGCCACAACAGAAAAAAAAAAAAACTGCGTTAATTACGTAAATTTTTTTAACGCGTTAATTATTTCAAGTTAATCGCATGCGTTAACGCGTTAATTTTGACAATGCTAATATATATACATACACACACATATACATATATATACATACACATATACATATATACATACATACTATATATATATATATATATATATATATATATATATATATATATATATATATATATATATATACACACACACTCATACACATACATATATATGTATGTATATATTTCAATGTTTAGGTAAAAAAAAAAAAAAAACATAAACATTGAAATGTTTTTACATCAGCTGCATTTACAAATATAGCCTATGAATAGCCTAATAATAAACTATGCTTATTAAGGAATAATAAAAAAACAACTTAATTTTACATTGAAAGATGATCTTAAAGTGTATAGGAAAAACATGGTTAACTCCCAAAACACTGTTAACTCATGTGAAAGTGTTAATAAAAAATCATAAACATTCCCATTAACTATTTAAAAGTTTTGGTTTCAGTTTGCATCAATTTAAATGTTCAGTCTGAGCTGATTTTCATTTTTCTGTTTTTGTGTAAAAGCAGGCGAGTCAGCCGACCCAATTTATGAGCAGGTTGAACAGAATTCTTGCGATGACCACCAGCGCAATTATGAGCCGCAGTTTCAGTGTAAACTTAGTAAAGGCGAGCTTCTTTGGCGATGATATGTACAGTATTAATTTAACGTTTAGCGGACCATTGCGCTGAACATGCAGTGAATGCAAGGCATCGAGATTCGGGTGCCTTCTCCAAAAAGCACGTACTCGATTGATCTCAGCTGGCAGATCAATATTTACCACGTGTCATGATTGCTCTCATCTGTGCCTCAACTTTAGGTGGGGTTTGCAAACCTGTGTGCTTTCAGTTATCACTCTTCAGCCGTTTGCATTTCCCATGGTCATAAAAGCTCCTTCCCTGTCATCTGACAGCAGAATACTTTGAGTGATTGACAGCTAATATGAACCAATATAGCGGCAGGGAAGAGCGATTCAGCACGTTTTTAGAAAAAATCAAAACAGGTCGCACTACAACCATTATCTGCAGTCGCACTATTGCTCCAAAATATATTACGAGGTCGCATAAGCTAATTTTCGGCCGCATAAGCAACCAAAATGGTCATAATTTCAAGCCCTGTTTACATTTACATTTAGTCATGTAGCAGACGCTTTTAACCAAAGCGACTTGAAAATGAGGACAAAGAAGCAAGTTACACAACTATAAGAGCAACAATGAATAAGTGCTGTAGGCAAGATTCAGTTGTGTAAAGTCTAAGAAGCAAAGCATTAGTAATGAAAGTTTTTTCTTTCTTTTGAGAACAGTTAGTGGTATAGCCAGAGAGGCAATTGCAGATCAGGAAGGAAAGTGGAGACTAAATAGTTGAGTTTTTAGTTGTTTCTTGAAGACAGCGAGTGACTGCTGTTCTGATGCAGTTAGGGAGTTCATTCCAACTGGGTAGATTGAATGCGAGAGTTCGGGAAAGTGATTTCTTCATTCTTTGGGGTTGGAACCACGAGGCGACGATTATTCACTGAACGCAAGTTTCTGGAGGGCACATACATTTGCAGAAAGGAGAGCAGATAAGGATCAAAGCCAGAGGTTGCATTATAAGCAAACAGAGCTTTGAATTTGATGCGAGCAGCAACAGGCAGCCAGTGCAAACGGATGAGTAGCGAAGCGACATGTGCTCTTTTAGGTTAATTTAAGACCACTCATGCTGCTGCATTCTGAAGCAGCTGAGGAGGTTTGATAGAGTTAGCTGGGAGCCCGGCTAGTAGAGAGTTGCAATAGTCCAGTCTGGAGAGAACAAGAGCTTGAACAAGGAGTTGAGCTGCATGTTCAGATAGGAAGGGTCGGATCTTTCTGATGTTGTAGAGTGCGAATCTGCACGATCGAGCAGTTCTAGAAATGTGCTCAGAGAAGTTTAGTTGGTCATCAATCATTACTCCAAGGCTTTTCACCATTTTGGATGCAGTAATGGTTTCCCAATCCATCTGGATTGAAAAATTATGGTGTAGAGTCGGGTTGGCAGAAACTTCAAGCACTTCTTTTTTCATGAGGTTAAGCTGAAAATGATGATCTTTCATCCAGCGTGAAAAGTCCAACAGGCAGGCTGAGATGCAAGCGGGAACTGCGGGATCATCAGGGTGAAAAGAGAGGTATAGCTGGGTATCATCAGCATAGCAGTGGTAGGAGAATCCATGTTTCTGGATGACTGATCCTAAAGATGTTGTGTTGATGGAGAAGAGAAGTGGCCCAAGAACAGAGCCCTAAGGTACCCCAGTGTTTAGATGCTGTAGGTTGGACACCTCTCCCCTCTAAGACACCATGAATGACCTGTCAGAGAGGTAAGATCTAAACCATTGAATAACAGTGCCTGCAACGCCCAGTGACTCAAGCATAGATAGCAGGATCTGGTGGTTTATAGTGTCAAAAGCAGCTGATAAATCCAGCAAGATGAGGACTAATGATTTAGAGTCTGCTTTAGCCAGTCTGAGATCCTCCACCACAGAGAGCAGGGCAGTCTCAATTGAGTGGCCTTTCTTAAAGCCAGATTGCTTGTTGTCCATGAGGTTGTTTTAAGTAAAGCCTGGGTCAAGTAATCGTGCCATTCGCACGGCTTTTGGTCCCGCCCAGACTCGTCAGCGCTACCAAGCCGACCAATCACAAAGCTTTCACTACGCGGTTGCGACGTGTAGTTACATTTTTTTGAGAAAGCACGTCAGTGACACCGACAGCCACGGCGAAGGGCTATGTGTCAATGCCGTAGCATACGCGTGCGATTGACACAGAAGTATAAATCAGCCTTTAGAAAGTCCAGGACTTGATTGAACACTACTTTCTCCAATGTCTTGGCCCTAAATGGAAGCAGGAATACCAGTCTGTGGTTTTCAAGTAGCGTTTGATCCAGGTTGGGTTTCTTTAGCAGTGGGGTTACCCTTGCCTGCTTAAATGAAGTGGGGAATAAACCAGAGTCAAGAGATGTGTAGATTATGCCAGTCAGTGTTGGTATGACTGCAAGGGAGATGGCTTGCAATAGATGAGTGGGATTGGGATCAAGCGGACAGGTGGTTGCATGGCTAGATAGCACGAGTTTGGTCACCTCCGACTAAGAGAGCTGAGAAAAAAAGGTTAGTGTGTGTAGTGATAGTGGTATATCTTGCCTTTTTGTTACTGATTTTTACCGTTTTGGTGCAAAAGAATGTAGCAAAGTCATCAGTAGTAAGTGTGGAGGATTCGGGTGGAGGAGGAGGATAGAGGAGGGAGGAAAATGTTTTAAAAAGTAAGCGAGAATTGGTGGCATTGTTGATTTTCTGACGGAAGTATGTCTGTTTTGCAAAAGTAACATCAGCTGAGAAAGAGGACAGAAGAGTTTTGTATGTTTTGAGCTGTGCAGGATGTTTAGTTTTCCGCCAAATTCTCTCTGCAGCGCTAAGTTTTGAGCGAAGCTCATGGAGAACAGAAAGCCAGGGTGCAGGAGGACTGGAACGGGCTGGCCTGGATGTAACAGGACATAGTCTGTCTAGACATGATGCTAGTGTGGAGCAGTGTGTATCAGTGGCACTGTTCGTATCAAGTGTAGAGTTTGCAAGATGGAGGAAGAGAGTCTGAAACAATGGTGAATAGTCTATTGGGTGAGAGAGAGCATAGGTTTCTGCGAAGGGCAACTAGTGTTGGAGTGTGTGGCGGCTCAGGAGTAATGTGGATGTTGAGAGACAATAGGAAATGATCTGTAGGGATAGTTTACAGTTTAACCCAAAAAATGACCAGTCTGGTAGATGAAGAAGAGCCGGAGTCAGAGATTTTAAAAAAATTAATCAAGTTTACTGAAGATAGTTTGCAGTTTCATTCGCAGAAGCCAGCTTCAACACTCGCAATGAGTTCCTAGGCCGCTCTGCTTACAGTTTCAACAATCGAACAATTAAACTCTTTACATAAGTCCAGAAAGGGTGGGATCCAGGTAAACAGTTCTCATTGGTTACAACAGAAATAGACAATTCTAAATACATGCGTCAAAGAAACATAGTATCTACTTCCAGATATGGATGGCCTTAATGCATGCGTCAAAGAAAGCATTGTATCTGTCTCCAGATATGGATGGCGACCTGTTGCCTAGAGGTGAGGTCGCCCTAAGTTATTAGGAGCTGATCTCCGACCTGTAAAAAGCTAAACCAGGAACACAATAGACACAAAAGACCATCTGTGTTAAAGACTCAAGGATGTTTCTTGTACGTTCAGCTGTGTTATCAGGCTGGTTCAAGACTGTTTCCATCAACAGTCTGCTGCAATATCTTTACTACACACAGTCTATCTCCACACAAAAAGGAGTTACATTAAAATTAATTATACTCAAAAACAGATCAATCAAACAGCTATAATATTATAGGCAATATCAGGACAACTAGAACAGGTGTCTTCTTCCCTGTATTGGGAGAGAGAGAGAGAGAGATCTCCATGACCTATGACCTGGTTTGTGTGTCTCCTGAAAACAAAGTTAAAATAGACAGGCAAAAAGAGAAACAAGGACATAGAACATTCTTGCAGTAAGCAGTTTTAACTTATTCATTAGTTAAAATCAATTCACAGTTAAATACTGAGAAACAGAATGATGAAAAGGATAAACGTTGGTCCATGATGAGACGGATTGGAAAGCAGAAATCCGAATCCTTCAGATCTGATGTGTATAGAGGAGTTACTAGTGTTTGATCAGCGATGCTGATTTGTGAGTAGCAGAAGTGCTCTTTTGAGGTCAAGAGGCAAGCAGAGTCCTGAAGTCAGCAGCTTCAGGTCTTTTAATGTGAATGTTCAAATCACCTAGCACCAACAAGGGAGTGTCATAATCAGAAAAAGATGAGAGAAGAACATCCAGTTCATCTAAGAAGGACCCTACTGTACCCGGTGGGCGGTAGATGACAACCACATTTATGTAGAAGGGGTGGATAATGGATACTGCATGGAATTCAAAGGAGCTGATTGTTGGCAGGGACGGTCTCAATGAATTTCCATTGGAAATCAGTAGTCCAGTCCCACCCCCTCTCCCTGTCTGACAAGGAGTATGGGAAAAAGAGAAATTAGCAAAAGGAGCTGCATGTGTAGCAGTGTCCTCCGGTCTCAAACCAGGTCTCAGAGCCAAGAAATTATAGTCAGAATGCGAAGCTATGGAGGTAATAAAATCTGCTTTGTTAGAAGCAGATTGACAATTCCAGAGGCCCACGGAGAGAGAGTTCTGAAATAGCAAATACATGTATTGAACGAAGGTTGTGAGGATTACACTTGCAGCGTACCTCCTGTGCTTTGCAAATGTTAGTAACAACAGGAATTAGTAAACATAATAAAAGTGCAATGAAAACAATAATAAGTGCAAAAATAACGCAAAATAAGTAAGTACTCAGGTGCTTTGTCGGTGTCTTTGCTTGGTGGAGTCGCGCAGGTAGCGTCGATGGCGAAGGTAGAGTCGATGGTCTTTACACTCAGTCTTCACACAAGCCTGCCGCAACTGCTGCCGCGGTGAGACTAGCTGCTTATACACTCCTGAGCGCTTTGATGATTGGATTCAGCGTGACACACACCGAGAGTAAAAACACCTGAAACTGCGGTGGGGGGCGCGAAACAGTCCGCACTCGACACACAAGCTCTTACAGTAACCAAGGAAACAGTGGGAAAACTTTACTAATACCATACACAGAGCTGAAAACAATTTTAAATGTCCTACAACCTTACACAAACTGCTGAAAACAACTCTAAGTGTCCTCAAACCATACACAACAACTGAAAACAAGTATAAATGTACTTACACGATGTTGGTCTCGTTGCTAATGTGCTTCTCCAATTCATTACAATTTATTTTAAAAATTTCTTTTTATTTTAAAAATTGTATGCAAAGAATGTCCACAGAAAAAAGACACTTATACAGGTTTTAAAAACTTGGTGTCAATAATCTTCACTTTAGGGTAAACTTGCCTTTAAAAATCGCTGATTAAACTCCAACTCATTTTGCCATCATGTGAAAACAGTTGGGCCTCCTACAGTAGCTTGAGTCTTCTCCTTTGTTATTTAAAGCATACACATTACATGATGGTTGCTGTGAAGAGTCAGTTACAACAATAAAAATATTGTAAGCTATTGAAAAAAAAAAAAAAAAAAAAATATATATATATATATATATATATATATATATATATATATATATATATACACATACATATATATATATATATATATATATATATATATATATATATATATATATATATATATATATATACGCACAAATATAAATATATATCTTTTTATATTTTCTTCGATTATTTGTCGGTTAGCGCAAATTTAAGATTTGCATTATGAGATAACATTAGCTTACTAGTAACCTGTTGGGGGCGGGCAGGGGCTGCATACTTTTAGAAGCACATTTTAACATATACATGTCAAAATACTTAAACAATTGTTCGATGTCATTTGTTTTCTTGCATCAGTCTGCTGTCTTCATAAACAAGATAATTAAATAACTTAAACTCAAAATAATCTTCCATGTTCGTTTATTGGACAAGTTGTACTGGTGTAGGAGAACACATTTCTAACATTCACGTACATCAAGGCACATTGTTGCACCTGTTCACTTTAACAGACAGGCCTACTGCTGTGGTCAATTTATTTTGCCCTCCCATTGCTTTACAATCATGTTTCTGAAAATTTTTACAGTGTTTCCTAAAAAAACAATGATTCTGGAGTCATAATAAGTTCTATTTATTGTTTATTTCATGAATAAAAGCTGCTTTTAATTTAAATAAAAATAAGGTCAGTATTATTAGCCTCCTTAAGAACATTTACTGTATATTTTTGATTTCCACAACAAATCTGTTACAAAATCAATTGACTATTTATTTCAACTTCCGTAGTTAACTGATTAAGTCTAAACTTTAACCTGACTAAAAGACTATAAAATACTTGAAGGGGCTTTGTCTGAATACAACGGTCATGCAAAATAACTAGTAAAATGTTCTGCACTGACTGTCAGCATGGGGAAGACAAAACAGTAGATAGTAGAAACGAGTTGGTTAAACTATTATGTTTAAAAATGTGTTGTAAATAAATCATGTGTTGTAGACGCCAATCAGAAATGAATGAAGGCGAAACTAAACCAGTTGAATATGACTGACATGAGCTGACTGAAAACTACATTTGATCAATGTCTTACATCTGTTCATTGGTACTTGCTGACTATTTGTAAATTCAAGACTTCATTTCCTAACGTAAAACTATGTGCACTAGATTTCTGATTAAAAATGGTCTCTGCATAGTTGAGCGCTAACTATATATAAAAAGTGTTAAAACCGCTATTTGAAAACGGAAGTCTAATATCATCAACAGTGGACATTTTGATAGTGTTTCACAACATGAACATGACTGAAGTTTAATCTTTTATTTACGTGTCAATTTGGGTGTCAAATTCTGACGAATGTGGGGAACTGATGCGTGCAGCACTGTCAGAAAGAAAAGTGCCACGAAAGCAGAGGAAGTGCCCGAGGGAGCGATTGCTCGTGACACCTAGAGCACGAGAGAGAGGCATTCCTCTGCCTTTGAGCCGTCAAATGTGTCACTCTTCATTCAGGTCAACACGCTTGATCGCGTTTATCCAATTTGCTTAAACTAAGCATTCTAAAGTGTATTTTACAAGCAAGGATTCTTACACAGCAACTGTCTTTACAAAAGTTGCATGTAATGCCGAGTTCAGACTGCATGATTTTCGTCGCTGCTTTGTTCACACTGCAAGATGGATCGGCGACAGGGACATTCACATTTCATGACTACTATAGGAAGAATCACCGATAACTTCGTCCAACTACGTCTCACAGCCAAAAACACGTAGTATGTCTTTTTTTATTAACAACATAACGAGAAAGAAGCCTTTATTGGGGTAGAACATGTACATGTTTGCTCACCTGGGTTTAAAGGGAATTAGCCATTTCTCCTCAACGTTGATAATAAACTAATTTCTTTCTGTATGAAACGTCAAACAGACACGGTTGCTCCTGAGTCCTGTCAAACCTCCACTAGTTTTTCCTCCGTTTCGTGGGTCCAAATAAACCGAAAAAGAGCGCTTTACCTTCTCCCCCAGCCTCCCGCTGGCCTGCAGCAGGTATACTCACACGCAAGTGAATGCTGCTCTCCTATTGGCTGTAGGAGATCGCTGATGTTATTTTCAGTCATAACTCAATTCACACGGCATGATTTGAATCGCTGACAGCTCTAGATATTTAGCATGCCAAATATCTCGCGGGCATCGGCGACTCATCTGCGATTCTCTCAGATCGCGCCTTTGATTGTTCAAACTGTGTGATTGTCACTCACGTGCACGAGCAGCGATTTGCCTGTGATTTCAGGCATTTGTCAGCGATTTCTCAAAACCTGTCGGCGAGCCAAAATCGGGGCTAAAATCACGCAGTCTAAACTCGGCATAAGGGGGAAACATGTCAAACTTAATGACACATTTGACGGCTCGGTTAGGAAATGAAGTCTTGAATTTACAAATAGTCAGCAAGTACCAATGAACAGATGTAAGACATTGATCAAATGTAGTTTTCAGTCAGCTCATGTCAGTCATATTCAACTGGTTTAGTTTCGCCTTCATTCATTTCTGATTGGCGTCTACAACACATGATTTATTTACAACACATTTTTAAACATAATAGTTTAACCAACTCGTTTCTACTATCTACTGTTTTGTCTTCCCCATGCTGACAGTCAGTGCAGAACATTTTACTAGTTATTTTGCATGACCGTTGTATTCAGACAAAGCCCCTTCAAGTATTTTATAGTCTTTTAGTCAGGTTAAAGTTTAGACTTAATCAGTTAACTACGGAAGTTGAAATAAATAGTCAATTGATTTTGTAACAGATTTGTTGTGGAAATCAAAAATATACAGTAAATGTTCTTAAGGAGGCTAATAATACTGACCTTATTTTTATTTAAATTAAAAGCAGCTTTTATTCATGAAATAAACAATAAATAGAACTTATTATGACTCCAGAATCATTGTTTTTTTAGGAAACACTGTAAAAATTTTCAGAAACATGATTGTAAAGCAATGGGAGGGCAAAATAAATTGACCACAGCAGTAGGCCTGTCTGTTAAAGTGAACAGGTGCAACAATGTGCCTTGATGTACGTGAATGTTAGAAATGTGTTCTCCTACACCAGTACAACTTGTCCAATAAACGAACATGGAAGATTATTTTGAGTGTTTTGTCACCGGTATCGTTTTAAAAGAATCGATTTAGCACTGGTATAAAAAAAAAAAAAAACACAAATGATACCCAACCCTACTTTGCAGTTACCGTGTCACTAACAGCTAGAGCAAGAAACAGCGCACTGGAAATACCAGCGGATGATTAGAATGCTGACAACGGTAAACAAACATTAATAGAAAAATTAGACTGTGTTTTTAAAAGAAGAAAAAGATCGACAGTACGAAGCGCGCACAGAGTTTGACCGGATTACAAAAGAAAGCAGCGTTTCCAAGGTGGACTACATTGTTGGGCTCGAACGTCGATACAACAGGCTACTAAAGTTCAAAATTGAGCTCCTAGATGCTGTACTAGATTTGAAATTACTCGATACTGCCAGTCTTATTGTTAAAGAGAAACAATTGGCGCTAACAGCTTGACCCACTATTTCTTTCACCAACATAAAATCAACCTTAAAAAGATTTAATGGAAATAGCATTAATTCACCACAAGAGGGCACCAGTACTTTGCAGAACGCAGATGATGCTTACTACATAAGATAGTCAGGCAAACGGGGAACTAAGCTCAATACTACACACCAATTCTAAACTGTGGCTCAAGGTACAAATCCCCTTAATAAATATGACAGAAGAACAAAATATGCTACTGTTGAAAATACACAGGAAATTTAGACATGCTTCAGCCGATAGACTAAAAACATTACTGGCCTGCTCAGCTGATCATGCTGATGAAAGCAACACTATTCTCAAGAACATTGTAAAGAACTGTGATACATGCAGTAGATACAGTAAGCCAAAACATAAACCTGTTGCAGGTTTGCCTATGGCATCAACATATGAGACTGGCAGTGGACTTGCATCAGCTTGGGCCTGGAATATGGTATTTGCATTCTATTGACCACTTCACACGCTTCAGTGCAGGGAGTATCGTCACCTCAAAAAACCCAAGAGAGATAGAGAAGCACTTGATTCACTGTTGGATAAGTGTTCATGGTCCTTGATGCAGACTGTTTAGTGACAACGGAGGTGAATAATGAAGAAATCAGGTATTTGGCTGAGCATTTTAACATTGAAGTAAAAAAAAACTGCAGCCTACATGCCCATGGAGCAATGGCTTTTTAGAAAAGCATAATCAGACCCTCAATGAAATTTTGCTGAAGGTGAAAAAGGACAACTGTTACTGGAAAACAGCCCCTGACTGGGCATTGATGGCTAAGAACGCTATGCATAATGTGCACTGTTTCAGCCCTAACAAGCTAGTGCTTGGACAAAACCTGAATTTACCTTCAGTGCTCATTAGTAAGCCACCAACTCTGGAAACAAGTACAAGTAGCATTAACAGAAGCCAAATGCTCAGAAAGATTCAGAAGAGCACTTCGTAAGCAACTGCGACCTGTTCATGACATAGAGGAGACGGGGGACAAAGTATATTACAAGAGAATAGACTGCTGTGAGCGGAAAGGTCCAGGTGTGGTGTTAGGCCAAGATGGTGTGGTTGTATTTGTCAGGCATGGTGGAATCTATGTGCAGGTGCATCATAATAGACTAAGAAAGGTGGATGAACAACTAGCAGAACTGGAGGAGACAGAAATGCAAACAAAAGAAACTTCCAGAGGAAGACCAGCAGCAGATCTCAATAGCCGTGTTTCCACTATCGCGCCTAAAGAGAGCGAGCCAAGGCCAGACACGTTTCCACTGTCACTTCCGGGGCTTTCTTGGGGTCAGCGGCCGGCCTTTTTCAACCCGCCAAATACCTTGGGCTAAAGAGTGCCAGCTGGGGCTTGGGAGCAGAGTAAAAGGAGAGGCGGGCACAGTTTTCTGATCGCACACAAGTACATGCGCCAAACAAATAAATAAATAAATAAGGGAAAGAAAACATCTAGCCTTATGGGGTATTTTTGCGTATGATCACCCTTATGTTTCCCTTTTAAATGCAAGGGTGTTGCATAAAATAAAGTATTTTTAATTTATAGTGACATTTCTGCGTCCTCATTGATGTTTCAATAACGCATAACAATCTTTACACCGTATTAAAAACACAGCAGACACTAAAGGTTTTCGAGACCTTTTGTCAAGTTTAGAAGGTGTATTTGTGCACGTTTGAATGCCTGTATGTGTGTGTGAGACCGAGAAAAAGAGCGCTCCCTTTACAGCTGTGTTGATGCTGCGCGGCTTTTTACATTTCTTTTATTTTGGAGATAATACTACACAACATGAATACAACAGAAAGACATAAAACTGAACAAATTACGTGCCCACTTTCGTAGCCTTTAAACAATATAGTGTCATACCTTGATAAAATAGCCTAAACTGTTTTGAAATAAAATTTAAAGAATTACAAATATCGTATATAGTAATATTGCATTAAATAAATAAACCAATAGAAAATAAACAAAAGCTAGCTAGAACAATGTAGGTAGCCTATATACAATACATAAATCAAACCGTTAGTTTTAAAGCCACAAAACTTTCATTTTACAAAGGCTTTAGACATTTTTCCTATTTAGGGATTTTAGATATTTTCTAACAACAATAAACACCGGAGAGGTTTGAAATATTATTTATTAAGTATTTGGATACGATGATATTAATCAAATCGTGCAAACAGAGCATTTTTGGGGTGAGTGAAAGCAGAATCTAGCCTACTTTTTTTTCTGTCACCCAGTCCTGCGCAACGCGGCTTTAAACGCATCGGGGAAAACTGCAAGTACAAAATGAGTTCCATATCCTCACACAAGTGTTTATGTTTTTATATGATATGGGCTAATTAATAAATGAAACTTTAAATGTTGAGCTTTAGTGAATACCTGCTGAGCGCAACAAATATGGCTATATTTTTTTAGGCTACTTGCTCTTATGTGCTGAAACACTTAACACGACGTCTATCAAAACAAGGATGTCATAAAATACATTTCATACCTAGTTAAAACTGAGAATTTCTGTGGCTTTATATTATGGAAGGTGCGCTCACTGTGCTGGGTCCCTCCGTTAGTGGCGAGAGCACTCGATGCACAATGCCAACAGTCAGTCGGTGAGTAAAACAAATGTAATGAATGGAAATACACAGGTCTGTGCGTATAGACAATGTACTGCTGTACAGTAACGGGTCATTTGTTTGTTTCGGTTGTCTTCATTTTAATGGTTTCGTTTCGTGATGATTCCATGGTGTGCTTTATCTGGCTGATTCCCGCTAAAGTGGGCGGGTTGTGTGACGTTTTATTCGGGGGTCATTCTGGGGGCGATGTTTGCGTGACGCGCTGCGAGCTACTAGCCCGACAGTGGAAACTCAACATAATTTTGGCCTCATTACTCATCTTCCGGGCGATTGGCACGGCCCGATAAAAGCCCTGGCTCGCACTGGCCCGATAGTGGAAATGCGGCTTATGACACAAAGTGAAGATGAGCAAACATCAAACAGTGCTGAAGATGGCAGTGTATCTCCTGCATCAGAGCTGCCCAGAGGGGATAATCTTGCTCAGGCACAGATGCCAAAGTATGCTCTCAGTCTGAGAGACTCAGAGAGAGACTGTATGGATATATACATTAAAAGCAACCAGAGACTCAGAGAGAGACTTTTTGGATATATACATTTAAAGCAACCAGATTTCCAGGTTTGAATGGTGAATTAGATTTCTCTTCTTTTTTGCAAAACAGTTTTTCTATAGTTTCCCAGAGATGGGTTGCAGCTGGAGGGGCATCCGCTGCGTGGGAAGTTGCTGGATGGGTTGGCGGTTCATTCCGCTGTGGTGACCCCGGATTAATAAAGGGACTAAGCCGATAAGAAAATGAATGAATAAATGAGTTTTTCTATAGATGCTTTACAGATTGTCATTATACATTGATGTATGTGTTTGTGTGTATATATATATATATATATATATATATATATATATATATATATATATATATATATATATATATATATATATATAATGTATTTACCATATATATATTAATTTTCTCTCTCTTTTCCCATATATGCAAGTGGGTGTTTGTGTATCTATGCCGAATTTATGATGGTAGTAGAGTTTGTTTGTTAAATTATTTGAATGCCATTGTAGATGTTTAAATGAGTCATGTGACCGTAGTACTCAAAAGAGACTCTAGACGCATTTGATCACTGTTACCCTGATGAAGGCAGACTTCTGCCGAAACGCGTAGGTTTTTAGAGATTTAGCCATGTGAATAAAGGCTTTTTAATTTTTTCACTTTATTCGAGTGCCTTGGACTGATTCTTGTTGCTAATATGACGTATTGTTGATATTTTATTTAATTATTTTATATAAATATCTTTTTTTATTTTTTTTTTCTACAATTATTTTCTGTGTACTGCTTTTTTATATTATATGTATGTTACTTTGTTAACTTTATAACTGCTTTGGCAATACATTTGTAACAATTGTCATGCCAATAAAGCAATTATTGAATTGAATTGAGAGAGAGAGAGACGTGCACCAACTGACCAGCAGTTTGCCAGTATTTCCGGTTTTGACCGGACGAGAAGGGAGACGTGGGAAATACAATCTAGAGGTCTACATTCTTGCTGCCGTATTGCGAGAGCCGACCAGATTTCTTGCGGTGCATGAATGAATTTCCGAAAAAAACGCAGCAGCGGTCGGTAACTGGTGCAATTTGAAAGGGATCGGGCTCACAGTCAAACAATATCACTCCCGAGCCAACAAGCATGCGCACATCCACATGGATGCTGCTTTTGTGTGTTTTAATAAGAAAGAGAGCATAGTGCTGTGCGTCTCTCTCTGTGTGTGTGTGTGTGTAAGAATAAGAGAGAAAGAGAGAGAGCTTAAGTGCTGTCTCTCTCTGTGTGTGTGTGTGTGTGTGTGTGTGTGTGTGTGTGTGTGTGTGTGAAAGAGAGAGTGTAAGTGCTGTGTCTCTCTCTGTGTGTGTGTGTGTGTGAAAGAGAAAGCGAGAGTGTAAGTGCTGTGTGTCTCTCTGTCTGTGTGTGTGTGTGTGAATCTGAACATATCAGGGCTCGAAAGTGTGTGTGAATCTGAACATATCAGGGCTCGAAATTGCGACCATAAAATTGCGACCAGTTTTTACTGTAAAATGTTCACCACATGCCCAGATTTGGGAGACATTTACGCAGAATGCATCTCTGCACTTGAAACGTGAAACGCAGCGCTCAGGAATGGGTTAAAACAGTTGTCGTGTCAACTTACTGAAGTAAACAAAGCCAAGTTCACAATGCTTGCCCCACCTACACGCTCTTCTTATTGGCCCACTGCTCTAGCACTGAAATATCAGCTGTCAATCACTCAGTCAATGCCTTCTGGCTTGGGATGACAGAAAGCTACTACCGCGAAACATTGTAAAGCGCTGAAGATGAGAATGAAGATAACACTGACAGATTTTGTTTTAGAAACCATGACATCTACAGTTACAAATAATGACACATCTTACTAGTGATCATGTGCTGAATGTTAATCCACCATCTACACTTTTCCAGGAGTGGATAAAAGACTTCCGTTGGCTTCAACTCTGCTATGAAAAGTCTGTGGGATGGAGTTTTCAGGTAACTGTTTGCCACATCTAACACGAGAGCTTCTGTTTAATCCTTCATATAATCGCCAGATGCTGTCCGCCGTGCAACTGGCAGCTATATGTCAAATGTAACACCACGTACACCATCGCAAACGGCCTTACACTGACTAAACTAACATCGCTACTCATGAAAACTATTGCTATTAACATATATGCATATAATAAGGTACAGTACATGTCAAAAACATCAGTGCAATATCAGACAGCACCCGTGAGAACAGCACAGTTATATCCTTAACAGATTTAGTCATGTCCAGCAGTGTGTGCAGGGCCGGTGAGCGCTCTGTGTACCTTTTGGTCACTCAGTTATGTTAAAAAAAATCATTTTCTTATGATAAAGGGATTTCGTTGAGACATATTTTCTTCACGCTTGCATAAATATTTTTTGGCTTGTTAGTTTGATTACTGCTGATTTCAAACGCAATACATGTTTGTATAACACTTGTAGTAAACGGTGCTTATAAGAGCAACTAAATTTTGGCTGATGCGCCTAAATTTTTAAAGTAAACCACATAACCAAGCAAAAAGGTTAATTTCAAGCCCTGCATATATTATGAAGGAATAATGTTTGACATTGACACAGGAGCAGATGTTACGGTGGTAAATCAGCAGAAACTGCGTTTGATGTTAAAGGCTTCAGAGGTAATGTGGAAAGACATACAGTTTATGATTTAATAATTTGTAAATTTAATCAAGATTCTAATAACTTAATCACAACAAAATATGCAGGCACAAGGCACAATATTGTAAAGCTGAGAAATAGACTGGTTAAAACGAGTAAGCTTTGAGCAGGAAATAAAGAGACTGAAACCAGTAGAGCAGAGCCTATTAAAGTCACTAAGATATGAGCAAAATATCAAATGAATGCTGCTAGAAGTAAAAATGATTGAAAATAAACAGATAAATGGCAGTGTGAAATCAAAGGTGGTAATCCAGCACAGCAGAGACAATACCCTATTAATAAAAGAGTTCTGTCAGAAATATTATTTCAATAGAGGAATTACAGCAAAAAGGTATAATAGAAGTTGTTAATGCACAAAAATATTCCCCTACACAAGCGGTTTACAAAACCAGATGGAGGGTGGAGGTTAGAAACACATTATAAGGCATTAAACAAACAATTACAGAGAAGATATCTCTTAAATGCACGAGATGCTACAGGAGCAGCCCCGGAGTAAAAATGTTAAAAAAAGATGTTGCAAATGAATTTTGGTCTGTGCCGTTAGGGCCTGAGAGCAGAGCTCTCACAGCATTTACCTTTGATAATGAACTGTGTACATCAGGGTTCAACGCTAGGAATATTTACTACTGGCCCAATCGGGCCAGTGGTTCAGATTTTTGCTTGCTCTGACAAAATTTTCTCTAGCCCCACCAAAAAAAGTTATCCATTTAGTTATTCAGCATAACTTTTCTTTGACAATTTAAAAATGATTTAATTTAAACACAATACTGATTAAGTCAAGTGAATGGTTTAGTTGAAAACTACAACAATTTTATGTTTTTGGTTTGTTTAACCCACCAAAATGCCTAATTTTAGAAAACGGCTCATTACATCAGTCTATAATACTGTCTACATTTTTATTTTTCATTTTCTTGTAAACCTAGATTTAAAATGCTTTTCACTTCTTGTTCTTGCTTGATCAGTCATCATAATAATCATATTAGCCTATGTTTTAATCAATTATGGTCTGAGTTTTTTTTTTTTTTTAAATGTAGACTAAGAATGCTAAAGAAAGGGGGTCCGTGCAGGGGTGCATTTCTCGTCACAACACCGGGGCCGCAGTCGAAATGAACAAAACAAATGAACAAAACAATTGGCCTAATACAAAATATATGACTAAAATACAAACATTATCAGATGGTAATTGAGCAATTATTTTCAGTCAACAGATAAACAGCACGTGGTAATATTTCAGCATGCTTTCACTTTCAATTAAACATGAATTGCACATTTGATGAAAGAAATGACATGCTGCCCAACCGATCATTCTGTCTTCATTTAGCCGTATATAGGGCCATTACACAACCATAATCCACTGTGATATAGCCTGCTTCCTTTGATTGTTTTATTTCACTACAATCGATCTGCTTAATCGAGAAAAGACCAGCTCATTCTGGCGATCTCAGACCCATTGATTTGACACGGACTTAAGCACGATGGCGGGATTCACATATGCCATGAACTGCTCTTACTGGGAAAACTAGACCTGTTACAAAATAAATGTATGGGCATAAATTATTAAGACCCCCTTTTATTTCTTTTTTAAATATTTGCAAATGATGTTTGGCAGAGCAAGGAAATGTTCACAGCATGTCTGATAATATTTTTTCTTCTGGGGAAAGTCTTATTTGTTTTAATTTGGCTAGAATAAAAGCAGTTTTTAATTTTAAAAAAACATTAAGGTAAAAATTATTAGCCCCTTTAAGCTGAATTTTTTTCTCGATAATCTACAGAACAAATTGTTATACAAGAACTTGAAATAACCCTCACCTGCCTAATTACCCTAGTGAAGCCTTTAAATGTCATTTTAAGCTGCATAGAAGTGTCTTGAAAAATATCTAGTAAATTATTATTAACTGTCATCAAGGCAAAGACAAATTAAATCAGTTATTAGAGACGAGTTATCTATTATGATTAGAGATGTGTTGAAAAATCTTCTCTCCGTTAAACAGAAATTGGGGAAAAAAATAAATGGGGGCTAATAATTCAGGGGGGCTAATAATTCTGACTTCAACTGTTTATACACTATATAAAACTGTTAAACAAGTCCGTGAGAGCGTTACAGTGGTAGAGTTAAACGTAAATCTGTTTCTCTGATTAACATTGAGTATCACTAAAGATTGATGAAACTCCACCACGACCAGTCTGAGAAACCTGAGGCACATATAAGAATCCTGGAGGAGTAGCTTCATTTAAACTAATATAGTCATTCTGTTAAAGCCAGGTTTTAGTGGGACAGAGTGCATTAAGGTTATTGGGTTCTTATTTTATTTACAAAAGAGCTTTAGGTGCGAGTGGCCTGATGTTTAGGAGATCAAGCTTTAAAAACGTTTTTTCTGATTTGATTCTTAATAGATTTTTTTCCAGAGCACATAGTGAATTTACTTCTTGATCTAATAATACGAGGAACAGACACAGTCTCTAGAAAAGCTTCTGTTCTTTAAATCATGTTATTAGCCATTTATTCAGAGCAAAAAGTCTACTGAACCTTTCATTTCTTCGGCAGCAAGTAGGAAGCGGTCCACAAACACTGATCTGCGTGTCGGTTGAGGTGCATCGAACAGTCTCAATCAGGCTCTTGGTATCTCTTTTCAGGATCTCCGCCTGCCACAGCCCGGTGTCTTTTGCCCCCGTGTGGAGGACGACAGTTTCGATGCTCTTGCTAGCGCTCAGGATAGAGAGTCCCTTAAAACAAATCAATGGAAAAAGCAGTGAGTGCATACATTGTTAGCTTTTAGCTATTTTAGCTATGTCGATTTGAAATACTCACTGTGTGCCGTCACCTCTGCATAAAACAGGCTGTTGCGTTGGTATCACAACGCAAATGCAGTAAGTGCTTTTTTTCGTCGTGCATGTTCACAGCTGGGATTCACAACAGGAGAAGAACAGCGCATCAGGGTCTAGCAGGAGGGGTGTGTGAGGAGTACGGCTATGGTTTTTTGCGCACATACAGAGATGCGTCAGTTTGCTTTTTAATTAAACATTGCTTTCATCAGCGTTGGTTTGGTTGCAGATAAAGAATAACGTCTTTATTCTGGGATTACCACTGTTGAATAATACACTTGCATAAAGTAAATCATCTCAAAGCATTTACTGGGGCACTGGCGATTTTTACTGCTGCTCGTGCCCCAGTAAATTGGGTCTAGCGACACCCCTGGGCATGACGAATGACAGAATCAGCAATGATTGCAACTTCGCGTTCCATCTGGCAGAGGGGTAAAAACGGTTCTCCACGTGTAGGAAAACCACCAGTTTAACCCAAAGACACCAGTCTGCCAGATGAACAAGAGCCGGAGTCAGAAACTCAAGAGAAAGTTTACTGAAGAGTTTGTGGTTTTTCAGCACTCACTCTGCTCTGCTTACCATCTCAAAACAACAATACTACTGTCACATAGCATTAACTGAGTCATACAGAGTGTTTTAACCGGAGTGGCTAAAAAAATTATACAATTTGTAAGTGTGTGTGTGTGTGTGTGCTCATTTCAATTGACCTATTTTTGTATAGCACTTTTACAATATAGATTGCATCAAAGCAGATTCACATAGAAGATTTAAGTAAATTGAAAGTGTCAGATCAGTTTACTGTGATTTAGGGTGCTTTCACACTTGGTTCATTTGCCTGGACCGTACCCCAGACCACCTCCTTCAGGTAGACTCTGGTACGGTTCACGGGTGCGCACCAGAGTTCAGAAGATAAGTTCACACTAGCTAAACGTACCATACAGTGACATCAAGCGAACCCGGATGCGGACCAAAAGTACTAGTGTGAAAGCACCTTTTATAATCACTACTGAGAGTCCAAACATTTTTAAAAACCTTGAGAGAAGCCAGGCTCAGTTGGGCACAACCATTTCTCCTCTGGCCAAACATCTTGTGCAAACCTGCTGTCTAGGCGTCGAAGGCTGGAGAATGCTGGATGTCAGCCAAGACTTATCTGTCCCTGGAGTCTCATAGGAATCAGTCACATGCTCTCCACTCCTCCAAGAACACCACAGCAGGTGCTCAGTATACGGCCTGGTCCAGGATTATGGAAACCTTAGGATCATCTCTTCGCTGGTGTTGGATTGAATCAGTGGCGGTGCATAGTCTAAGGGCCTGGGGATGAGTATACCCAGGTGGAAATAGAGAATAAAGAGAATAATTAGCGTAGCTGCAGTTCATAGTGTATATAAATGAGATGCAGAAACCTGTGTGGAGCACATTCCTGTATCATACCGCAAAGTGATGCACTAAGTGTATGCTTTATAAAAACAGATAGGTCTTTACTTCAGTTTTAAATTGAGTGTGTCTGAGCCTCAGACATTAACAGGAAGGTTATTCTAGAGTTTAGAAGCCCTGAGTAATGAGATCTTAACGGACACGGGCTGCTGTTTTGAAAGCGCGAGTATGACTATTATACCTTGGTGTAGTTTTATTCGCTCTAGCCTTTTTTAATTTGATGGGTGCCACAGAATTTAGTGTGCTAGGAAAGATGGCATCCATACTGCTGGTTACTACATCAAGATCATTTGCATTTGCAGATGCATTTCGAAATAAAGTTCATAACTTCATTTTGCACAAACCTAACAGGCATACAGTAACGTCAGCCAATCACAGGGTGAACACTGGAGTCGCGCTGCTACCGGAGCTCATAATTATTATTTCAAGTTAGTAATCCTGCTATATATCCATTACAAAGCATGCATAACACTTCCTTCAAGCATATTTCTTACCTGTTGTCCAGTTGTGTTTGTGTTGAAGGCCGCAGAGGCCAAATTGCCTATTGTGGTCATTTTATGTACAAACGTGCACTGCACATGTGCAGAAGGGTCGGCCAGCAGGAGATCCTATTTGTTGTATGTGAGGGGTGAAAAGTGAGATTTCTAACCTGATCGACTTATTTTTTAAATGTTTGTCTATGCTTACCTTCGCCACGATTTAAGCCATAGTGGGCGGAGTCACTTACTATAAATAGTGACTAGTGATCCGTTCAGTGTGGGAGTTTGAAGTGTGAGTAGTGGCGTAAAGGTTAGTTGAGGTATTAAGTCTGAATAGTGAATATTTTGTATATATGCATTTTGTAACCTAATTGTCCTTATTTTTTTTATTCGATGCACAAATATATATATATATATATATATATATATATATATATATATATATATATAGAGAGAGAGAGAGAGAGAGAGAGAGAGAGAGGGAGAGAGAGAGAGAGAGAGAGAGAGAGAGAGAGAGAGTCTATATTTTTGGGATTTTGGGATTTAACACTGTAAATAAACGCACTTTTGCACCATGGTGCTACAACGGCTGGGGCGTCTAAATAGTACATAGGCCCTAAGGGAATTAGTCAATTTACTCTTTTTCTCCAGAATGATTCACGATTTTGTGTCTAGACATGGCCAAAAACTTACAAAACTTTGCACATGACCAGAAATGGCTAAAGTTTACGTTTGTTATGCGTTTATGAAGCGAGTTTGGCAAAATGACTCGACAGCACCACCTATGCACATTTGACAGACTGGCCCCCAAGCTACGATTTATGCACACATCAAACATGCCAAAACCTACAAAAAAAAGTTTTTTGAAGCATATTTTCAAACCCAACAGAAAGTCCGATATTTTGAACTTGTGCTGAAAAAGTGCCATTTTTTTTTTCGCCATTTCCAGGCATTTTATTTTAACAAACTCCTCCTAGGGATTTTAGCCAATCAATGCCAAACTTGGGTTTTGTCAATTAAAGACTTTGTTAAATTGCTAAGATCTAGAGATTTTGTTAAAAGGTGTGTCCATGGCGGCCTCTCCAACTTTGACAATTCGCCACGAAACAGGAAGTTGTTAAAACTCAGGCATGCCATTGTCTGATTTCCCTCAATTCACATTTGATCAAAGCCCTGACCTGAACACGTTTACTTGCCAATATCCAGTTAGTTATAGTGCCACCTGCTGGCAAAAGGAAATTACATTTTACAGTATAACCAACTTTTCCCAGAAATTTTATGTGTAAGAATTGAAATATTACCAATATTTTTGATGTCTTTGACAATTCAAAACATGAGCTGAAAACAGGGCCAATGGACTCCACAACCCACCAGGGGGGTATGCGGGAAAAACCAGTTCCTGCTGCATTTGCATCTGAGTATGCTGAAACTCAGCTTCATCCCCCCAACTCACGCATATGGTCATTTCAATGTTTGAACGTTCTAGATTAACCAAACTGACTTTAACTATCATGTTTGATATCATTTGAAATGTCTCAGTGCGATTGGTACAATGGTCTCATTCTCTCAGAAACAGACATAATCAACACAATAAATATATAACTTCAGGCATCTTTTGAACCACTGTGAAGGGTGTGACTTTTTCCTTTTGTTATACATTCACACCCCCTTCCTTGAAGGAATTCTTGGATTATTTAAGGTAAGGGTTGAGAAAAACTTTCAGGCTCCCAGTTATGTAAAATTTACACGTTATGTAAAAGTCAGGAATGCATCTTTTAATCTTGGATTTATCTTTGATAATTTGATGTTTTGTATTGATCGTTTATGAATTGACTGATTGAATTTGGCATAATACATTTACCTGACTAATAAATTATGTTTTGAATTATTCAAACCTCGTGTTATTATCACTGATAAATGTTGTTGTCCATAGCACTACAAGCCACTGTACAGGTTAGTAACGGACTAAAACATGTTAGACGGAGCAGCGTGGTACGCTATACAATGTTGGTAGAGATCCGACTAACAAATTGGCATTTATTCATGTATACTTGGACTGTAAAAGGCCAACTATTTAGAACAACAAAATATTGTTGAAACTACTTTTAATGTGGATATTTAGGCCTTCATCTACAATAGTATAATCCTGCGCGATTATTATTAAAATACTTTGTCTTGATTAAGTAGATAACAGATCCATGGGGACCACATAAAAATCTCCTAAATTGAGTAAGTAGGGTTCTGCCTTTTTAGGAGAGTGGTTAATCGCCTCTGTTTAATGACCAAGACTGACAAGCTTGTATTAAGAGATTGTATACCCGGCCGGTGCAAGACTCGAGATGCTATCGGAATCTGAGTAAATGAGAATAAGGTATAATAACAAATCAAAAGAATATTCAATCATAATCTAAAATAATGTGAAAGGAAACAAAATAATCTTATCAATGTTTTATAATTGGAGTCAGATAAAACGAGGATAAATATATTAATATTCTAAACCCCCTCATACTAAAATTGGAGTCAGATATGAGTTAAGTTTAATATAAATCAACATTGTGCACTGGAAAGACCGAACATGCAGTGAACCTTCATCCACCATTGGATACCGTCATTGGACCAACTGGCTGGACCCTACATATGCTATAAACACAAAATTTGGGTGGCGTTATCTGAAAGCTCTAGCGATGATGTATTGTGAACATCTTAAATTTTTGCCTTAGGGCATGTCCGTGGCGGCATGACAAACCTCAGTGATTTGCCATGAAACGTGGAGCACTTATAACTCACCTACACAATGTATGATCTGCCTGAAACTTCACATGGTTGATAAAATTCCTCTCCTGAAGAAATCTACATGCCAATAGAGTCAGTCATAGCGCCACCTGCTAACAGAGGGAATTTTGGCTTATAACTCAGCCACACAATGTCTGACCTGCCTAAAAGTTCACGCGCGATAAGATTAATCTTCTGAAAAATCTACACGCCAACATTGAGTCACAGTCATAGTGCCACCTGCTGGCAGAAGGATATATATTTATATATCTGTGTAAATTATTATTGTCATTGTAAGGCCACCAGGCGGCGGTGAGCCTGGTTGTTAGGTCCCTTTCGTTGCTGCTGGCAGCCTTAATTTTTATTTTATACTTCTACCCATTAACAACGCCTAAGTGTTATAAGTGGTGTCAGAAGTGGGATGGCCTTTTGTAGAAAGGTGACTTACGGAAAACAGATGTGTTTGCGGTCACAAAAACCTGTGCGGGAGGAGATGGAATGGGACACTATGGATGAAGAGGAGTCAGCCAGTGCAGAGGAAACTAGATCCCCTCGAGTCAAACCTGCATCGTAGGGTATGGAGAGCGATGTGTTGGCATTGGACTTTTCTGACAGCTCAGTCGAAAAGGGAGGAAGGCCTCATCTATGAGCTGCTGGGGTTGCGAGGATCACTGTAACGTTCAGCTACACCAGACACTTCACCAAGCCAAAGCCTATGCCTCAATCTACCCACACATGCAGCTTCACCAATTTAGGGAGTGTCAGCCACGCAAAACCAGACACTGTCGACATTGAGGGTGGCAGACCTACCACCAACGCGACCAGTCACGGATGCCAGCATTTGAAGAAAGAGGGGACGTGGAGAGCTACATACGTCACTTTGAGCATCTGGCAAAGACTTAGGGTTCTGCTGGAGGAGAAATGGGAGTGTCGACTGGTCCCCCTTCTCACTGGAATAGTGCTGGAGGAGTACCTCGCGATGGACAAAGATTAGGCGGAAGTCGATGAAAATCTTCGAGATGCGCTGATGGCGAAGTTCAACTTCTTACCAGAAACCTACCGAAAAAGATTCCGGCAGATGCAAATACCTGCTGGAGAGACACAGACAGAGACATACAAATGACTCAAGGGGCTCTACAAACACTGGGTATGACCAGAGTAGTGCACTAAAGTGCAGACAGGAGAGGCTATCGTACTGGAGCAACTACTACGAGTGCTTCCGCATGAGGTGCGGACCTGGGTGAGAGAGAGCATGAGCCAACTGACAGACTGAACACAGCAAGACCGGCAACGCAGTACATAAATGCATAGAGGAGGTCAGATGCATGCACGGGCTACACCAAAAAATACTATCCTACCACTGAGGTGACTTGTGATCAATTATCAACCATACTTGATGTCAGTGGGGATGGTGGATGCATTACCTGTGGGTATGGTTTTGGGATGGGACCTACCCGTGTTGAAGGAACTGTCAAACCATACTGTTGAATGTACCAATATGAATGCTGTTATGTCATGTCCTGTGCTAACACACAATCCAGAGTGGGTTTAGAACCCTTACCTACCATGGATGATAGTCTGATCCAAGGTGAGGTAGTAAACCTAGAAAGTCAAGATGACAGGGCTGCCTAGAGAAACAATTAGGTTCAGCCATTGTAAGTGTCAACTGAGGGGTTGATGGTAACTAAATGGGACATTAATGAAAATTTAGCACAATTACAGGCTGAAGATGAAACACTGCAACCTTTGTTTGCCAAAGTGTGTGAAGGGAATAAGCAAATTGACACATATGCTCCGCATATGCGGTTTTGCAGAAAACCAGTTCTGTTCACAGGTCATCATGAGCTCCATTTTAACCATTACCTGTCATCGCTACTCAATTCAAGCAAATTGCAATAGACATTGTTGGGCTGCTGGAGCAAAGCAGCACAGGCAACAAATAAATCCTAGTCATCTGCAACTATGCAACACGCTACCCTAAAGCCTTCCTTCTACACAGCACCACAACTGTTAAAGAAATCACTGCATTGCTTTAACTGTTTTCTAGAGTTAGATTTGAAGAGGAGATCATCACTGATCAGGGGACCAAATTCACATCTGGATTGATGCCTTTACTACACCAGCAGCTGGGTATCTGTTCAATCTGCACAAGACCTTACCATACACAGACTGATGGATTGGTGGAAAGATTAAATCAAACCTCCAAAAGTATGTTGAAGTTCGTGAGTGAAAACAGCAAGGATTGGGAAAAATGGCATACAGAGAGGTGCCACAAGCATCAACAGGCTTCCCACCATTTGAAGTTCACTAGGGATGGCAGGTGCAAGGTCCCCTGGACCTAGTGAAAAGGAGTTGTAAAGCACCAAGCACTGCAGCGGAAGAGACTAATATCGTAAGGTTTGTCTTACAGATGAAAGACCTCCTTGACAAGTATCATGAACAGGCTCAGAGAATCTGGAGAATGCCCAGAAGAACCAAAAGCTGTGGTAGGACCAGTGGTCCCAGTGCAGAGAACATCAACCAGGACAGAAGGTGTTACAATTAACATTTTACAACAAGCTCTTTGCAAATTGGCAGGGTCTATTTGAGATCATCAAGAAGGGTCTTGTTACCCATAAGGTATGTCACTCCGACAAAGGGAAGTCAAACATACCATGTCAACCTCTTGAAAGAATGGCAGGAACGGTAACCTAAATTGAAGAAGGTTCTGTTGGAGACACAGGGTGGAAACACCAGAAGAGAAGGATGAAGACAAAGTTGATGTTGAGACTGTGGAACATTCCCAGTCAATGAACCTGGATCATCTTGAAGGAAAACAAACAGCTGTACAGGTACAGAGATGAAATGGTGTAAAACAGGTACCCTGAGTTGCTAAGGGAACAACCTGAGGACAAACATTGTAGAGCACAAAATTTGACTGACCCAACACCAATTCGTCAGACCATATCTTGTGCCTAAGAGGCTGGTAACACCATTGACAAAGGAGATTGAGGTGATGTTGGACATGGGCGTGATTGAAGCATCAACTAGTGCCTGGAGTAGCCCAATAGTCCTTGTGCCCTAGAAGGTTGGTACATTGAGGTTATGCTTGGACTTTAGGAAGCTGAATGCAGTGTACAAATTCAACGCCAACCCGATGCCACGCATTGATGAGTTGGTCGAGAGGATAAGGCGGGTTAAGTATGTAACCACCTTGGACCTCTGTAGAGGCTATCGTCAGGTGCCACTGGAGAAGATGTACCAAGGAGGAGGTACAATCTTTTCTCGTAATGTATGGATGGTATCGCAGTTTTATTCTCTCTGAAAAAGCTGTACCTTTGACAAATCTAACTGCTAAGGCAGTGAGAAATCTAGTGCCTTGGACAGAGTATTGTTAAAAAGCTTTTACACTTAAAGGAACTAATGTGCACCTTTCCCAATTTGCGAAGCTCAGACTTCACCAGGATATACCTTGTGCAGGTGGATGCTTCAGCTAGAGGGATTGGAGCAGTATTGTTGCAGGAGGATAGAGGACAGGAACACCCCATTCTATATCTGAATCGGAAGCTTTTGCCATGAGAAACACGATATTTCACCATCGAAAAGGGTTGGCTATCAAGTGAGCACTAGAAAGGCTTCACTACTACCTGATGGGTAGAGAATTTATCCTGTAAATGGATCACAGGGCACCAACCTGGATCAACACTATGAAGGATCAGAATTACGTGGGTGACCAGATGGTACTTGTCACTACAGCCCTTCAAGTTCCACATTCGCTTTAAGGCTGGATAGCATCACGTCACCTCAGATTACCGGTCACGATTGACAGATGTTAACAATCCAGGAGAGGTGGGAGGAAATGTGACAAAGAAGATTGTCACTGGCCTGCGGCAGAACTGCTCATAACGATTTCATATCGCACAAACACGACATGCATACAGTTAAGTCAGCCAATCACAGGGTGCACACTGGAGTTATTTCAAGTTACTAATCCTGCTATATCTCCATTATTACAAAGCATGCATAACACTTAGATCAAGCATATTCCTTACCTGTTGTCCAGTTGTGTTTGTGTCGTCTTGCGGATCTTCCAGGCTGCGCCATGATGACTACTGAAGGCCAAAGGGGCCAAAAAGTCTATTGAGGTCATTTTATGCACAAGAGTGCACTGCGCATGTGCAGAAGTGTCGGCCAACCGGAGATCCTATTTGTTTTATGTGAGGGGTTGAAAAGACTGGGGAAAATGGAAAAATGAGTTTTGGTGAAGAATGCAAATTAATTATTTGTTTAAAGTGTCTAGTAATACAAATGTGTAAAAAAGGTGAGATGCTTACCTGAACGATTTATGTTTTAAATGTTTATGTCCATACTTGCCTTAAACTTGCATTTCACAGGGCTTAGGCCAGTGGTTTCCAACCTTTTATTTTTTTTTTGCCTGAGACCCCCTTTTCCCCTGAAAATATTGCAAGGACCCCCTCCACATTTAATGATAAGATCGCTCATATAGGTTTGCAGTAATGATGACAAAAGTTACTGCTTACAAACAAACGGTATGGTTATTACTAAATCTAAATATGTTTATGCACAAGTAATAGCCTGTTTCCCTGAGATGGGTTTGGGAATAATAGCCTAACGTATAAATATAAAAGCAAAACATCAGTAGGCCATTTGTAACTGAAAAACATAAGCCTTTGGCCTTTCAATTGGCCCTATTTGAAAATCAATAACAAAAATACTATTACATACAAAGACTATTACATTTACTACTTGCATGGTATTTGTTATACTTTATCAATTAGTGTGAGGATTGCTGCGAGGCGAATCAGTGAGACTGTCTTTTTTGTGGAGGACGGATTACAAATTTGTCAAATTTTGGTCAGCTAGGGCAGTGGGTGTTTTGTAGGTTGCTATGCAACCATCAGATGTTTTCTCAGAGGATGACAAACTGACAAAACATTGCTGTCGCTCTGATAAAAGTTTTATTTATGGGAAAAAATATAAAACACTGCAGTGTTGGTTGTGTTCTGTGTTTGTCCAAGAAAATTAGTCTTACCGAAATTTGAATATTCCATACAAGCTGAAGCTGATAGGCCAATTCTTGCCACGTGACTCGCAGTGCTCAAGTGACTAAAGCGCAGGGGCGTATCAAACAGAAGGGATACGTCCCCCTCACTTTTAGAGACAGACCATTTAGAAACAGGTGATTAAGAATGTAAACCTTTGGATTTTATACAGCTGCCCCCCCCCCCTTTACAGCTGTCCCCCACTTTTAAAATGTCCACTACGCCCCTACAGACGCAAGCGAGAGAACACGGTCATTTTTCAAAATAAAAGACTTTATAATAAATAATAAATAAAATTGAAATAATTAATGATTATTAATCACTGGTACTGGTACTAAATTATCCACGGACTGGTGGCTGAGGACCACTAAGCTAGAGGATAAAATGAACTAAGGCAACTTGACCGTTCTTCTAATTGTTCACTGCTAAATTTTTTTTTTTTAAATATGACGCGACCCCCCACAAAGCTCGCTGAGGCCCCCTGCTGCTTTATTTTATATAAATATTTTCTCTACTTTATTTTTGGTATTTTTAGATTGGACAATTTTGCACTATGAATATACGCACCTTTGCACTATAGTGCTCCGTTGGCTGAGCAATCATTTTTCCCTGTTTCACACATCTACCCATCAACAACGCCTCTGTGTGACAGCCTAATTCCAAACAATATCTTCCAATGATTACTCAGGCGTCACATACAAAATCACACAGCCAACTGTGGTATTCAGGGCAGACCCCAGACCTGTAATACAGATCCACAAATGAATAAAAGAGACAGACACACAGGTTTATATGCTTTATGAGGACCAACTTTACAGTCATCACCTGTGGGGACCACCCTTTCTAAAGGTTTCAGAGGTGTGAAAGAAATCAGGAAGATTAATTTAAGCTTGTTTAGCCTATACATGACTTCAAATAGCTGAATTTATGAAGTAGTGATTTGATAATCGTTTATAGGGACTTAGAAAAAAAACGGATGAATGTCACTTACAGGGACCTCAGATGCATATTATCTGCATAATACACATTACGCTTCTTTATGATTTGTGGGGATTCTGGGAACATGCATTCCTATTTGACATGTGGGGGACTCTGCAAATCAATGTATTTTGCCAATAATAGGCATGTACATCAATGAATGTCAGATTGCATGTCAATTTGCCCTTAAAAAGCATTTCATAACGACCAAAGCAGATTTAAAATGTTTATCAGTAGCACAACAGTGCAAATCTGAATTTATTTTAGATTAGTTTATGTAAAGAGAATGCACTGAGATCTGCAAACAGTGGCAGAGAAGCAAAGCTTCACTCTTACACCAAGGCATGGTTTTACAGACAGGGCTTAGCTTGAGCTAGGTCAATGCCTTAGTTGGAGTATTTAAACAACTAGTGAAATGCCTTTGAATAAATAAATAAAAAGACAAAAACTTCTGCTCAACATGTAGAATTTCGGTTGTATTGACTAATGGATAGTTCTTACATTTCAGTGACAGAAGTGATCTGGTGTTGCATGACCTTAATTCACATAAACTGTATGCGAGTAGTAAAAATGAGCACTAAATCACTGGCCTGTAATCAAACTTCAAGATATTACAGGGTTTCTGCAGATATAATGTAAAATTTAAGACTTTAAGACCTTTTTAAGACCATTGACCATTAAGTATTATATTTAAGACCTATATCAGATTATCAAAAGCATGCATACACAAAGAGAAAATGCTAAAATCACAAAAATAGTGGTTAAATAAATGTATAAAAATTGAACTACTAAAGACAGGTTAGATGGACTATTGAGCTACAGAAAAAAAACATCTTAATGCTGATTTACACTTTCGCTTGGCACCACATCGCTTACCTCACGAAATGGACAAGGCTTTCATACTTGATGCGTTCACCATTGAGATACTTTAAGACGGAGGGCAGTCAAAAGAAACACAGTAAAATCAGACAAATAAAAAGAGAAAAAAGTTTCCGGAACTAGGTCATATCATTAATATCACTGAAGATGTTTTTGGGGCCTCTTTTTTTTGTTTTAACAAACTTATCTCTCAGGTTTTTCTAAACTTTTACAAAAACTTTCCTCCTTTCCCACTGCTGTTGCAATTTCTAACCAGGAATTATAGGTTATCTGGTTCTCCCTATGATCATGCATGGACCGATCATTAAGATGTTTGTACAGACGTTCTTGTTTCAGACAAAATCTTTTCAAACCGTTTCATATTCAACTTAACTCAAATGCGGAGCCGCGCAAACTGTTCACCTGAGCGTTTTTTCACTGAAAAATGTCATGAGTGCAGTATTACAAGTCAAGAGCGCATTCATGTAATACAAGCGAGCCAATCTGTTTGCTCGTGCACCGATTTCCTGTTTGTGGACAAAACTGAAAATTTTCTCACTCTCAAATATGCACTGCATATAAGTAAACTGTACGCTGCTTGCTCAGTGAGATATGCAGACTCACAATGTGCGTCTTGTTACTTCTTTCTCTTGTGCTTTTTGATGATTTATATTAGTACACTATTTATTAACAATAACCAAAATACTAAAATAGACCTACATATTACATTTTTAATCTAATACACCATCACATTTTTGCTTGTATGTTATATGACGAAATATTTCTATTTTTAACACTTAATGACACAGAGAATAGTTTTAATTTAAAAACATTTATTAAACATACAAAAGGTGCACCATACTAATAAAATAAGAACATTTAAATATAACTCATGCAAGCAGAAATGGAACTGATAGAAAATAGGGAAACACTTGATGAGGTATTACAGTCTACTGTACTATTCACTCTTCAAATAAATCTCACTAATCACTCTCATTTCATCATGGCAACTAAAATAAAGTGAACTAGTGCAGGGATTCCCAAACTTTTTTAATCCGGGACCCACCTAGGCAAGTAATTCAATCTTAAGACCCTCCATAATACTTTAATATGGAAAAATGGGTAAAAAAAATGTCTCCATTCAAAGCAGTCAAAAATATATGGTGTGCAGCTTTTTGGATTTTGCGATTTGATATGCACAAAATGAGGCTCGAAGTGCTTTTTGTGGGATGCTGGCTGTAACTCTTTTTTTTCAGAAGAGAATATGATCAACCTTTGATCAAGCCCCGACACATCTCAGTAAACTCCACTGCTAGTGTATAGTCATAAGAAACTAAATCGCTTTATGATCGACTACTACAAGCTGGGAAAAAGTCAGATAAACATGCCAATGCAATTAACATTATTGCTAAATAGATCTAATATTTACACATTTGCTTGAGGAAGGAATGATGGGGGTAGTTACATTACTATTACTATTTTACATAACATCTATGCCCTTCCATAACACTTAGTGACATTAAAACTAACAGATAGCACTATAGCGATTTATTAATTAGCAATCTGTCAACGTTGGGATGTAAAAAATATGGGACAACAAATAGCTTCAAATGATAGAACACATAGCAAACATTATTGACAAAAAATATTGACAATAAAATAAAAGGTTCAGCCTATTAAAATCATGGCCTATCCAGAAATTAAATAAAGCTATAAAATCTATTTCACTTTTTATTGTTTTTGCATATTGATTAAAGTTACTATTGTTATTTAGTGAAGAGCAGCAAATTAATCTCTCATTGTGTTTTGTTTGATAACAGATGAGTTAATGTAAGAATGCACAGATCTATAATAATGCATTCGACTACTTTAGTAACTGTGCTCATTTAAGAGAAAATTTGTTGTGTTTCAAATAAAACAGGACGGAGAAAAAAAAAAAAAAAAACGGGAAAAAAAATAAGCACTTTTCTGACGGTCCCTTACTGAGAGCTCCACTCAGCGCGAGCTCTACCGGCTAAACGCAGATTGCGAGGGCTCAAACTGAGCAGTGCTCGTAATGTCGAGCGAAAAGAAAAAGACAGCTGTGAAACATAACCAGCTTTGTCTTTTTGTAGGAAACACACTTTACATATTTTTAGGGTAAGAGGTTTTTGAGTTATTGCCGTCAATCGTACTCGTTTTGATTCACCGCAATGTAAATATAGCTGCAGCTATGTGACGTTACGCGAACCACCTTTGTTCACTGTGCAACCCACTAGTGGGTCGCGACCCACAGTTTGAAAACCCCTGAACTAGTGTCTGCTGTCTTTAACATTGATGATGAGATTGTGGAGTAAATTTTCCCCATCATCCTCTTCATTTTAAGTAAAAGCTGTTCCACTGGGCCACTGAACACATATATTGGCATGTACAGTGTTTTGAACAGTACTATAGTAAAGTACTTTAATTACTCGTAGGCAATTACTTGTAGGGCTGCACGATAACGGAAATAAAAAGCAAAATATTTTGCCCAAAATGTTAATCATGACTAATAATAGCGCCGTGCAGGATTTAAATATATATATATATATATATATATATATATATATATATATATATATATATATACATACATACACAAACATACACATATATGTATGTGTGTATATATATATATATATATATATATATATATGTGTGTGTGTGTGTATGTATATATATATATATATATATATATATATATATGTATATGTGTGTGTCTGTATATATATATATATATATATATATATATATATATATATATATATATATATATATATATCTTATTAAACTTCACAGCCACAAATATAAAGAACACACTTGTAATAAAACTGGGCGGGTAGTACTGAGGTATTAGGTACTAAGAATCCGAAACTTGTTTTATAATTAAATTTTTGATTTCTCGTCCAATTCCTGCATGCACATTTTTCCACTTGCTACTCTGCCAGGAACTTAATAATCTAAACATTTGTTTAGAGATGGACCGCAAGATGTGCTCAAAAGAGTGGCTACATGTGGTGAAGAACAATGGCAAAGCTAAGTGTAATTATTGTAATAAACTAAAAAGTTATAAAGAAGAGTGTTGCGACCAACATGACAAAGCATCTGCGGTTGGCTCGTTCTTCACAAATATTGAATTAAAAGAATGGCGTGTTAGGTTCACTATGCATCCCGTGGGTTCAACCAACAAGAGGTGTGAATTTTAGCTTAACTTTGAGTGTGATGAGCAGTTTGGTAATAGTTTTTATTTAAATATATTGAGCTGAAACTAAACAGCGCATTCTCTCCGCCTCCTCATTGACAAACAGCGGCACGCGCTGCTGAAGCACACAGGCTTCACACTCAGTCATTCATAATCTTTTGTATTGGGGTCTAATAAATATATTAAAGTAGAATGTTCTTTACACAGCGCCAATATGTTTAATCTTTTTCTTTTTTCTTGTCATTTCTCTTCAGCAAATTAAGATTTTTTTAAAGCTCCTTGATTCTTTCAAAACCAGAAGAAGAGCTCGTCAATTGGTGTTTTTCCATAAGGTACACCTTTATGAATGCTTTTTTTTATGAGTAAAGTCTTTAATGTGATTTTTAATTATTTTATTATTGTCAAAGCAGCACTTAGATGCAAATTTATCCTTGAAAACGTGGCGTGAGAGCGCTGTGTGTTGGATGATTGCCTTTTTTCCTGTGTGTGATCAATTCCTGATACTTTTGCATAAAGGTTTTAATTAAAAGACAGGTAATTTAATTACTTACGATGTGCTAAAATATTTGTTAAATGAATGGTATTTTAAATATAAAGTATTTAAAATATAAAATATAAACAAAAGTAAAATTTAAAACAGACAAGTGTACGGTCTATTTGGAAATAAAGGAAATTAGTTGTCTATTTCATTATTTAATGCATAAAGTAGGCTAGCCTTTTTAAATTAAGTTTTAATTGATCTGAAACATTTAATTGCAGTTTTATTTCCTGTAAATAATAGTTGCATCAGATTGATAAAATTGACCCTAAATACCTGCGTGAACAGGGCCACACTTTTTTTTTTACATTAAAACAATGATACAGTGTCGTCTGTCTACAACTGTCAAACACGTCAGAAAAAAATTGCTAATCTCTGCAAATGTTTGGTTAGCTTATAAAACAAACGTTGCCAGGTTTAGTGATGTTAGTAATGCATAGAAAAATGCAAAGTTAGCCATAAAAATCGTTATCGTGATTATAATCCTTTCAATAATGATCCTTATTCAACCTTGCAGCCCTACTCTGTTGTGGTAATACTATAGTTTCTATGGTAACAACAAGTGCAATATAAACAAACTTTATTTATATAGCGTTGTATTCATTTATTTTACAACATAGGGTATATCATCCTACAATTCAACTCACTTTACTGTAGTAAAACTACATTTCATTTTATCAGTTTACTACTCTTAATACTACAGTATGCTGAAGCATTCATAAACAAATTAAATAATAATAGCCTAAAACATAGGCAGTGTACCCAACACTTAAAAACACTAGAATTTATTATAGGATTTACCTTAACATTCTAGTTTTTTATGGATTGTTAATAAACAGCGTAGCAATATATAAACCACATCAACATTCTTGGAATAACCTAATCACTAGAACGATCTCTGGAGAGCAAAAGCATGAAGAGGAGGAAACACAAGGCACAAATTGAGTCTGACGGAGCGAGAGCAGATCAAGTGCATGTGATCAGCTAGTTTTGGGAGCTTGCAACCAGTTTTGAGGAAACCGGTGTGCGAGCAACGAAATTCCATCTCTTGTATTACATGATTGCGCTCTCGACTTGTAATACTATGATTACGACATTTGTCACCGAAACAAGGTCATGTCGCACGCACCCACAGCGAACCTCCGCAAACAGAGCGATGTCACATTCACCGCACGCACAGAGTTCAATAACAGAGAGCTGATTGGCTATTGCATGTTGACCTCATTTGTAGTTGTAATACCGCAAATTACAATTGGACTAGTGAAATAAAGAACTACAACACCACGAAACATGTAAAATGAGCATTAGATGTAGCGTTACATGGACATCAGAAAAATAAGACCTGTGCAAAATATTTAAGACCTAGAACAGCCAATTTACAGGGTATCTGCACATTTTTTAACAGAAAATTTAAGACCTTTTAAGACCTTTTTAAGTCCTCTAAAATGAAAATGTAAGACTTTACCTAAAAAAAATAAAAATAAAAAAAAACAAAAAAAAAAACAGGAAAATGTTCAGTGTGAACACAGAATGATGTGGTGAAGTATGGCGGCAAATCTATGGCAGCAAATCAATAGCAATATAAATCGAGCGCAGCGGTGATGTTTGCGCGCGAGGAGAAGTGAACCGTGAGCAGATTACTTGGTTGACTTGGTTTACTTGTTATCTCTAACGCTATTGGCTACTCTGCCTTTCCGGAAGTTAGCCGGGATTGGACGCAAGTTAAAAGATCACGCCGTTAAATATATATACAATTTGCAAGTCATAATCATAAGAAACTTTCTGAGAACTTTATGAACTTTATGAGGATTCAATCTCGAGAAACAGTCAAATAATATCCAAAATAATGACTTGCATTCTTGTAACATGACTTTCTGAACCCATTTGATTTGTCCGTGCAGCACTTGTCTGGTTTGTTGTATTTTACTTCATTATTAACCACAACAGCAGTGCTCATTATTACACTTGGGGATGATCTTTCTAGGAAATATTGTCTTCAGAAGAGTTTATTTGCGTTTTAGATCTTTCCATACAATGCATACTATATGTGCAGTGCAGCTTTGTATATTATTATAATTGTTAACATTGTTTGTAATATAGATCAGTGTAAAATATATATATCTATATATTATATATATTTTTCAATCTCATTTTTAGTTAATGACTGAATAACCTGCATATAAAGACTTCAATCAAAAATGATTAGCCCAATTAAACATAAAAAATACAGTGACAGACATTCAGATGGGTTTTTATCGCCACCTATTGAGCAACAATTTAATTTCTACAATCTTCGTTTGGCTTTACTCACTATCCATTACATCATTCCATTTCAGAGGCATACAAATACTACTTTCTATACGACAGGCCCACATCTTAAAGGTCACATATGCAGTTGAAGTCAAAATTAGTAGCCCACTTTTTTCTTGTTTTATTTCGGCAAGAATAAAAGCTGTTTTAATTTTTTAAAACCCATTTTAAGGTCCATATTATTACCCTCTTTAACCTATTTATTTTTTTCGAAAGTCTACAGAACAAACCATCGTTATACAATAACTTGCCCAATTACCCTGCCTAGTTAACCAAGTGAAGCTTTTAAATGTGACTTTAAGCTGTATAGAAGTGTCTTGAAGAATATCTAGTCAAATATTATTTACTGTCATCATGGCAAAGATAAAATAAATCAGTTATTAGAAATGAGTTATAAAAACTATAATGTTTAGAAATGTGTTGAAAAAAATCTTCTCTCCGTTAAATAAAAATTAGGATAAAAATAAATAGGGGGCTATTAATTCAGGCGGGCTAATAATTCTGACTTTAACTGTATAGTGGAATAACAGACTAATGGCAATATATTTACTATAAACCTTTGTACTTTATGCACTGCATGCATGTATAGCCTATTTTGTATACTATTGTCCATCCAATTTATTCTGACTTGTTCTTCACAGAAAATGAGTCAAGGACAATGAATCTTAGAAAAAAAAAAAGATTTTTATAAATTTGAACACGTTTGGCTTGAGTTCAGTTTAAATGTAGGTGCTAAACTTCATCAAATGGTTCAAAACACATTTAAAGTCTGAATTATTCGTCCTGATTTAATATATGTATATTTTCCCCAATTTCTGTTTAATGGAGAGATCTTTTGCCACATGGTATAACTCTCTCTTTCTCTCCCAAGTAATAAAGTTTGTTACAAGAATATACAGGGCTGATAGTGGAAAAAATTCCTGAGCCTGAACTTTTTTCCTTGCACCTGAGGTGAGTAGGGGTGGGGGTACTATGTATGCAACGCACTTTTAACACATAACTTGTGGGCCCATGGGCCCAAATATATTAACAGCCTATGTGTAACCCTGATCATCATTATTGTCAAGTGGCTTTTTTGTAGACACATGCCAGTAATGTCAGTGACACATGCCAGTGTTCGTGTGACATGTGCCAGTAGGTGTCAGTATAAGCACTTTATAAGCACATTAATCTTATAAGTCTCTTTGCTTTAATATTTAAAAATCATTAGGCAAATGACACCTGTTATCTTACATGCATATATGTTATGAGTTTTAAACATGCATTTTATTATAACTTTTTAAAGGATATTATTTAAAATACCTTAAAATGAAAATAAGTTAAATAATAAAATAAATGAATTAATTAAAAACATAGAAAAGTCCATATTGTAGGGAACAAAGGAACTGCCAGGATGCAATAATATAGAGTACAACAGATAAGTGTAACCCCTCCCATACATAAGCATGCCACAATAAATTTGACTGACATGTACTGTCAAATGACTCTATTACGTACGGAAGTATGACTACGAATACATAAAATAAATGCGTTTAAATTAAAACATCGTGGAGTAGCTCAGCAAATAAACTAACTTGCGACGCGATAAATTAAGTTAAAAGTCGCGTAATGATTAAATATGGTTTTGCTTGTGTTAATTAATGTCATAAGCTGCGCCGGGTGTCGATGTCACTGCAGTGACATGCAGCGCGACACTCTGAGTGACACAGGTCACTACACATGCCACTAGCGAGTGACACATGACAGTGGAAAACTGCACGTGCCACCGGAAGTGTCACTACACTCAGTGGCATGTGCCAGTGTCATCTGTACGTCAGATGTCGTGTCACTCCATGTTAAAACTGCTACTGTGAATCCGCGTTCAAGCGCACACAATAAGCTAAAACTCGCCCCAAGCACCGGCAAAAACAAATAACAATGAATGTGTCGAAAGAGTAAGGACATATCTTAATTATTTATTAATAAACGTATTCTGAGTCAGTGTGGCAAAGATCCTGACTGGCAATCTCCTCTTGGACTTGATCGCCTTTAGAGAGAAATTCATCTTTACGGATTACATGAAGGAGTTTTTTTGTTTCGATTTGTTTTATTTCGTTAAGTAATAATTTAAAGCTTTCTATAAATATATTTATTATGTATGTGAGGCATATACATTTTGCTTCATTTTGTTAAGCGCTCCTGTTCAAAAACCAGACGACAGAAAGCGCATGATTTTGGTTTTCTTTATTTTATAAAAACGCTGTAATGTTTTTTGATGTATTACTCGTACTTTGTGAGCAAAAATGACGGATAACTTTAAATTGCTCCCACTGAAAAAATGCAAGTGATTGCTCTGGCGCCTCGATGTCCTGCAAGCTTATAAGTTGCTTATAAGCAAACTATGCGCCTAATAGCACACATTCTTTAACGTTTAAGCTACCATTGTTTTATACTTGAACTGTTTTATATTTTTTATTTTAGGCAAGTCGTGATGATCCGAGAAGGCAAACTGATCAAACAGACAATGATGGTCTTCCGCTGGGCGCTGTTCGTTAAAAAAAAAACAAACAAACTTATTTTTAACGAATAAAAAAAATGCTCCAAACGTTTTTCTAAATAAGCTGAATAAAAAACGAAACTAAATATAAACACTTTGCCATTAGGCTACATACAAAACTGAACTATTTCATAGCTGAAACACTAAGTTGTTTAAGGAGAAGGGGGAAATATATTTTTGTCCCGTCTATTGCTTCACCGTTATTTCGAGAATAAACCCAGCGTAAATATGCAGATGTCATTCCCAAAACATATCAGCGTATATGTGCCGAACACGAAAGTTTCATACAAATTCTGAATGGATTATAGCCTGGAAAGTGCAAAGCACGCTCCTCTTATTATCACTAAAAAGCGTCACTAATCTTAGTTCATAGAGATCTCACAAAGATCCGTTATAATTTATAAAGCTCTCTAAATTACACAATTAATCTTTTATTTACATGGCGTCTACACTCAAAAGATGATTCACGAGCACACAAAATGGCACTTAATAAAAACCAATCCGGCGCTTTCAGCAGTGAGTGAATTCTGTGAATCTAGAGAAATGACAGATCAATATCCGTGAACCTGATTTTTTTTTTCCCCGCAGCCACAGTACGCAGGAAATCCGGCGTGGTGCCGGAACGCTATCACCCCTGAATATATCTCATTATTTTGATATGTCATTATATGACTTGGTCATGATGGTAAGAATAGGCATTATTATGAGATTAATTATTACAAGAAATATCTCATTATTGAAAGTAAGTCGTCACCTATTATTACTGAGAAAGTAAGTCTATGTTTCACACTGTGACATTATGATAAGATTTCCTATATATTTTTATTTAACGGGGAAACTAGCTTACCTGCGTCCAATCCCGGCTAACTTCTGGAAAGGTAGAGTAGCCAATAGCGTTAGAGATAACAAGAAAACCAAGTCCCGCCCTAGGACTCACAAAAATCCAAAATGTTTCGCGCGAGCAGAGAGAAGAACCAGCGAGCGAGCGGAGAGAACTGATCGCGCGCGCGCTGTAGGCATGACCTTGCTCGCGAGAGCGTACATCATGCGCACAGATGATAATGTGCGCGCGCGGGACTTGTTTTCTCGCGCTGGATCAGTTGAGCGCGCGCGTGAAGATCCCCTGTGCGCTCGCGAGCTGTAATTTTCTCGCGTGTAGACCTGTAATCTGCTCACGGTTCACTTCTCCTCACGCGCAAACATCACCGCTGCGCTCGATTTATATTGGCATTGATTTGCCACCATAAGACGAGTCGGACATGATATTTAAGATCCCACATGAAATTTAAGACCTCCTTATGGAAAATTACAGAATTTAAGACATTTTCAGACCTTAAAAATCGAAAATTTTATTTAAGACATTTTAAGACTTTAAGGACCCGCGGGGACCCTGATTTAAGACTTTGAGGCCTTTTTAGACAAAGACCCCGTGGAAACCCTGGAGGAACTCCAGGATCAACTGCAAACCTTTCACAAATGGAGAATAAGTACAACAAATTAACTGTTTGTGGCACAGCTTAATCTGAGCCTGATCTTGCTCCGGTAAATGTCAGATATTTGTGTTTTGCATTCCGATATTTATTAATTGATCCGGCATTAACTTGTGCGTGGTAAATACCTGCATGTATGTGAGAGAGAGACTGTGAATGAGCTAGCAAAGCTGTGTACAGTGTTGCCAGATGTTGCTGACTGATTCCAGCCCAAAAACTATCCAAAACCTAAATGCAAAAACAACCGCCCAATCAAATTCAAAACAGCCTGAGCGCATTGTGTACACGCGCACACGCATAAAGGTAGTCACTTTTGTCTAATCAGTTTTCCTACGATTACAATCACTCTCATTGGTTGGTGATTATCGTTTAGTGCGCAGTGAAAACAAATAATGACATAGTGGCCTACTAAATAACATTTCAAAAATGCCAGAGACAGTCAACCATATATACACATATATTAAACCATGAGCAAATCAGATAATGAGCCTGATCAAGAGAAGATTAAACTGCGCCCTGGATCTGGATATTTTGAGACGGCAGCAAAGCTCAGTCAAGTCAGCCAGAAAAAGGTAGAGGTACATGAGGCTTATCTTAAAGTTTACACAGAGTGAGCTATTTTTGCTTGGTATATAATAGTAACTAACATTACCCATCAGATTATGCTACCAACACTGTGTGTGTGTGTGTGTGTGTGTGTGTGTGTGTGTGTATATATATTTGTCACGTGGCTCTTTAAAAAACTGCATTTGCTAAAAATCCCCAAAAATGGCTCTTTGATGAAAAAAGGTTCCCGACCCCTGTGACAGAACATACTGACAGTCAGAAGATGAGGCATCATAAAAGTTTAGGCAAACCTTCCGACACTAAAACTAGCGGTGTCAGAAGAGAAGGCAATAAAGCAAAACAGATGGCTATAAGGCGCCGTGTAGGATTTAAATCAAACTTCGCTTATCAACATGTGCATATACACCTATAAATTACTCGCATATAAACCTATACTATGTTCAAAACATGTATGAAACTTGCGCATATACATACAAACTTGATGCATGCATATACCCACATACATATAAAATCGGTCCTCACATATACTTACACATTAACATATGCACATACATATATACTCATATATACTCGATCCTCGCATAAACACCCAAATTAACACTCACTGCATGCTGGTATAGCACTCGAGCAAACTTACAAAATAAAATTCAAACATATTCATCAGGAATCTGGTTATAGCAAAGCGAACGAAATAGAAAGAATTTGATAAATAGTTATTAAATCTGTTAAATAGTGAAAATGTGTTATATAAAATATTAGTCTACATAAATGGAATATATAACATATATAAGAACTATTTCATGTTAAACCTTAATTTAATTAGGCAATTACATACACAAATATAAACAGACAGATAGAACCCTTAAAGGATGTTCAAGGGGAAAAGTAACAAGAACTATGAATATACTCATCTGTTTGTAAAGACTAAATACAAATAAAAAAGTGAACATTGTTTTTTTACTTAATAAAAATAAAAAAGTTATAAGAGCCTGGAGTTATAGGGTTCTCTACGCGTTCTGAATGATTTTCAGATATTGAGCTTCAAGGTTTGTGCAATCCATATAGCAAATAGCGTGTGCAACATTTGCTTTTTAAAAAAAAGTTTTAATGTAAACAATAAGCTGTCTTTTATTAATGTCAATAACTCAATTTTGACAAAATATGTGAGATAGAACCTTATAATTCTAAAGTGAAAATATAGTAAAACAACAATAACATCAGGCCTATGTGTAGCTCTACTGTTGCTTAAAATGCTCAATCTTGTACAGTCATTATGGTGGACTTTAACAGACTTTCAATATGTCCTGTTTGTTAATTCACAGTAAAATGAAGACATCAGAATATAAATATTCATAACTATAGAGTTGATTTATTATGTTTAAGACATGTGCTTGTCATCTGTAATTGACAACATTATTAGACCGTTTGTTTTCACTGGTACAATTTAAAATTTCGTCATTATCAGATTCCTTCTTGTATTATATTTAACATTACATAAGCTAGAATAGTTATACTGACACTGTTAAACATTTATTCTCATGCACAACACTTTTTGTTCGCTATGAAAGAAAAAAACATGTTTACTAATGCTTGTTGTAATCATTTAAATGATCATATCGCATTTCACAGTTTTGATGTGCGCACAGGTTTGACTTTCACTTCCGAGTGCTGTCACTGTGAGAAAACACACACACATGCAAATCAAACCTCCCGCACGGCCCTCAAACGATCGCTCTGCAACAAACTGAACATTATGTGCAACTTTATTACCTGTTATTCACAGCCTATGCAGGTTCTGTTCACTAAAGTAGCTGTCATTGGCGTGCTGTGTGCACTCATGTGCGTGCGTTCTCGGCAGTAAACAAACAGCCTCGCAGTCAGCAGAATCTGATAATGTGGAAACTTTATATTGTACCAGTGAAAACAAATGGTCTACTAATGTTGTCAATGACAGATGACAAGCACATGTCTTAAACATAATAAATCAACTTAATAATTATGAATACTTATATTCTGATTTCTTCATTTTACTGTGAATTAACAAACAGGACATACTGACAATGACAAATGTCTTATTTTACCAGTGGAAAGAAATGGTCTAATAATGTCAATGGCAAATGACAAGCACATGTCTCAAACACAACTTCAGAATAATGAACAGTTATATTTTAATGTCATCACTTTACTGTGAATTAATAACTAAGACATTTTTAAAGTCTATTAAAATCCACCATGGCAAGTCTACACAAAATTTAGCATTTTAACCAACAGTACACATACGCCTAATATTATTGTTGTTGTTTTACCATGTTTGAGAAATAACAATAGTAATAACTCACTTATATTTACCTGTATTTGACTGACAGAATCCAGAGAAAATCCTGATTTTGATTAAGCAAAAATAAATTGTGATTCTCATTTTAGCCAGAATCGTGCAGCCGTACCGCCACAGCTACAATACAGCTTTTCATTCAAAACATTCCGTCTCTGTTGTTTTTTATAAGCGGGTTATATTTGCAGCAAAACCTATTAAAAGATAAGTGAATAATAACAGAGCAAACTTTCCTGTAACCGTAGTAGTGCTGCGAGTTATTTGTTTAACCCTGCAAGGCGACATGATGACTGACTGACAGGTGCGCGATGCCAGCAAACACAACGTAGCTTATAGTCAAGTTGAACAGTCTCCATAATTATACTTTATAGATAAAAGTCTATTGTTCTGCATACAAGGACTTTATCTTGCTGGAGTTTATAGCCGTTTCACTTTACTTTAGGGTGCATTAATGCCGTATTGAAGGTCTGTTGGAGACATTCATAAACATTTCTATCAAATCTAATAACTGTTGGAGACATCCTCGTTGGGTAAACGACCACGCTAAAGTTAGTTTGATGTTTGATATTCATTAGACATTCGGTTTCAAACCAATTAAATTCTTTGCTCCTGTTCACAAGCTCGTATTACATAAATGCAATCTCAACTTGTAATTCTGTGCTAACGACATTTGTCATTGAAATAACACCATCAGTAGTTGGAGGATCTGTGTAAAAGGCCTGCCGTCACAGCTGGAAAAATATCTTGGAGGAAACACTGAAATAACAATACTAATGCAATAAAATGTAGTAAATCTGAGGCTTTAGTCGATGTAAAGTAGAACTGCACGATTCTGGCTAAAATGAGAATCACGATTGTTTTGCTTAAAATAAAAATCAGGATTTTCTCACGATTTTGTATATGTGAAATAAAAGTATGGTAAAAACAAACATATGGCACAACATCGATAATAATATTGTGTGGTCTACTGGTTTTAATTTTATTCTACTTATAATAATTATGATGTTGAATTATTATGTTTGAGACATGCTTGCAATCTGTCATAAAAAAATCAGACATTTGCCATTATCGGATTATATTCAACAACAATATATAGGCTAGAGTAGTTAAACTGACATTGTAAACATTTATTTTCATGCACAACTGTGAGTTCACTATGAAAGAAAAAAACATCAAATGCTTGACGCAATCGTAATTCTAAAATGCGACATGATCATTTAAATGAAGTGCACACTTTCGGTTTTATTTTGACTGCTAAGTGCTTGTTCATACTTCGCGCGGCTCCCAAATGATCACTCTGTGCCACAAACAGAACATTATTTACAACTGTATTACCTGTTACTCGCAACATATGCAGGTTCTGTTCACTAAAGTAGATGCGCGCGCGTCTATCATTAAATAGAGCGCGCGCGCCCTCTCTGTGAAAACAGCTCACAGCCAGCAGCTCACTTCACGTCACAAAAATGACATTTTTAGGTGAATTATAACTTATAAATACATTATGCGACTCATTCAACATCATTTGGAGGTGTCAATGTCACTGAGCAACGTATGTGAAACAATAAACAGACTCGCGCAGCCGCCTTTTCTTCTCTCCTGAACTTGAAAATATGGTTGACAGAATTGTAGAAATGCTGGATTAAGATCGTCTAGGGGGTCGAATCGAGATCGCAATCTTTTAAGCATTAATTGTGCAGCTCTAATGTAAAGTAGTTACATCTGCATAAAGTGCAGGATTTGAAGATCAGAATCATATCTGTTTAACAGAGATTCATGCATGTGGTCAATGTAAAGTTTTCTGAAATCAGAGAGCTACATGATCAGAAAAAACTAATGAAGTGAGCAGGTGTAAACATGTCCATAAAAACACATTAAACATGAGGAAGACATCAACGCTACCTTAGAGAATGGAGCGACAGGTGTTGGGTAGCTCACAGGGTTTTCACCATCAGTGGTTGTGGCACAAGACAGCAAAGGCAGAACACTAAAGAGAGAAAATAAAACTGTCACAATCTGTACATCTTGCACTGTCATACCAATCTGCATGGAGTCAAGGTCTGTGCACAAATCATCTCTTTCCCCATCTATTTTCTTACAGTAGGTAGTATGTAGCACTGTGCAATTAATCGAAAATTAGATTTCAGCTTCTATCGATTATGAAAATCATTAATGGTGATAATCGATTATTCCATCGCCCTCTTTCCAGTTGTACACATCTGCTGCTCTACAAATCTCAGATTCACATGAAAATGGCTGAAAGCATGTGCTGTAATGTAACGTCTGCAGAGTGGGATGCGCATCTCTGACGCAGAAACCCAGACACACACACACACACACATTCACAAACACACGCACACAAACATGCTGGTCGATTGAAGTCACACTGCAGAAGGATATTATCGAGTCTCTACCCAAAGATGAAACCTCAGCATTATAACCAAGCAGTTGGAAACTACTGGAAACTTCTGGAAGCTACATGCTACAAAGAATACTTCATCAGCGTTTGTTAAAAGAAGGATCAGTAAAGTGAAACTTACTGATGGACGTCAGGATGGGTTTCTTCCTCCATTTCTCAAGTGTAAGTACGCGATTAAAGTTGTTGCCTCGTTGATTCGAGCTTGCAAATGTATTTAGTTGTGATTTGTTACTTGTAACCGCGTGTACTGTATCAGGTTAACTGGCTATATTCTCTTATCGCGTGCAAAGTCACGTTAAAAACGTGACGCGTGCTTCTTTGTTTATGGAGCTCCGTGGTAGAGGTCTGCATTCCCGCGGCTGTCCCCACGCCAGATTTCTGCGGTGCGTGAATAAATTTGCGAATAAATCGCGGGAGCGGTCGGTAGCGGGTTTAATTTGGGACGGGAGCGAGCTGGCTAGCAATATCACGAATATTGCTATGCTAATGAGAAATAGAGAGCTTTGCCTGTGTGTCTGCTTGGTGCTTGTGTGTGTGTGTGTTAGTGAAAACCTGGCGGGTGCGGGCGGAAGCGTTGTCGTCCGGAGGTGTGTGTGTGTTTTTGTGTGTGTGTGTGGCAGCTAAAATCCACGCCTACACTATCGAGCGTGTATGAACTGTGATTACTTTCTATATTGCTGATTAGCTGTTGGGCATTTCATTCTCTGACTGAAGGCAGTCAACCAATCGCGACAGACTGTCATTGGTCCAATCAGCGCAGATTAGCTTCGCGCTAAGGAGGGGTTTGGGAACAAATGAATCACTGGACGATTCAAACAGGAGTCGCTGGGATAATTAGGTAAAAATAAATGCAGATTATAAGACCACGAAAGAGTTTTTTGACCTTGCATCCATAATAGACTGTTGTTGGAGACCTTTACAACCAAGATATGACCCTATTTCATGTATAATATGGGCTCTTTAATGTTCAAATAGGTGTCAAAACGCGGTGTTTATTGATTATTCATATTAACCCTCATTTGTGTAATAAACGAGTTGAGATCAAAAGACACGCGAAAGAGAAAAAATTAAAGTGACAGTGCGCAATATTCCTGCTGCCGCCTGTTTTCATCATTACTAATCAAACAAAAGGAGAAAACCCCTCACTGCTCAACTGAAGGACTTTTGTAGATAGCTTTATTCTTACAGTGAAGATGCTTAAAGCAGTTTGTTTCATATTTTTATTTTATTGTGTTTATTTCCCTTTCCTTATTTACAGGGAGGAAAATAACTGCATATATGCAGGTGAAGTCAGAATTAGTAGCCCTCATCAATTATTAGCAACTCTTTCCCCCAATTTCTGTTTAATGGAAAGAAGATTTTTTTCACATTTCTAAACATAATAGTTTTGATAACTCATTTCTAATAACTGATTTCTTTTATCTTTGCCTTGATGACAGCACATGATATTTTACAAAAGATTTTTTCAAAATACAAGCATTCAGATTCAAAGTGTAATTCAAAGGCGTAATTAGGCAAATCATTAAGAAAATATTATTAAAAAAAAACATTTCACAAGAGCGCTAATAATTTTGACTTCAACTGATAATAGTTTTGAATAATCGTGATTACAATCAAGATCAAAATAATCATGATTAAGATTTTACCATAATCGAGGAACCCTAGTAGTATGGTTAACATATTTGAAGACATTTGACATGAGGAGGATGTAAATTCACCCAGCACTTCAGGTATAACAATCAGTACATGTGTGTGCCCATGCACAGAAAATATTAACACACAAACAATAAAGATCTCACATTAACGTTAGTTAATCCTCTGAAATTAACAGTGAAAAATAGACCATTTTAAATTACTGATAAGAGTTTAAATACAACTGAATTTTATAACAAACTATTTAATAAAAGTTGTTTTTCTAGGTCAATTTAGTTTAATTGAATAAAGCTAACAAACTTGGCCTGATCGTACAGTGTTAAACATAAACATGGCCAATAAACAACATTATAAGTCTACATCTCGCGCATGTAGCAGGCCAGATTAACCTGAAAACATCAATGCTTGAAAATAAACCGGAATTTAAGCATTTGATACTCTAATGGACATCACTACAGTAATTCGAAAGACTCTTTAAAAGTCTACATGATAAGTGTGGTTAATCTACAGTGCATTTCTCGTAATTTCGATTATATGATTTATCAGGCGATGACGGCCATTATGCTAAATGTACGTGAAGGACTGAGCTTACCTTACTGTGTCCGTCAGTCGTCACTTCACTTCAATGCTGTGGCAAAACAGACGCGGTTAGTTGACATCGAGTAAAATAATTAAGACAATATGACCTTTTTATTTCGTAACGAAGCTCAAAACACGCCGCGTCTGTAAAGTCTCCCGCTTAGCACTACAGGCACCGTCCGTTCAGTTCTAACGTTAGCTTAAAATGGCGCGCAAACACTCGGCTAACCACAAACAGCCTGACAAATGCACCACAGACAGAGTTATGTGGTGAACACTTTCAAATGACATACAGTGATCATAAATATATGAACATGATCATATAACTGGCGTATTTTGACATCAACACTAACCGAATCCGTTTGATGACCGATAAAACTCGCGCGCGGCCTCGTGACGGTGTCGTTTGAAAACGAGTCTGCTCGGCTCTGTGAATCGGTTCGTGAATCGGCTCTTGAACAGCGAGTCTCGGATCAGGCCAGAAAATATTTCATTTTTTATATAATGATGTAAAACACAATGTATTAGCATTTCTTTATTCTACTCGACCACACGCTCTTTCATAAAGTTGATGATTTGTTTATCCTGAGTGTTAAAAGCGAGTAAATATTTCGTAAAAAAGTAAAAATTAAAGCGCTAAGGGCTGAAACCAGCTCAAATGTTCTTAAATAACGTGTTACATTGATGTAAACCTGTACAACGAAACAATACAACGAAAACCCGTTTTAGGAGATGTTTTGACAGATCACAGCCACAGTAACTACAGCTAACAGCTAAATACAGTTAACGCTAGCATTACTTCAGAAAATGAGGCATAAATTCATCATATTTGGCCTTTTAGACTCTGTGGAACAAATGTAGCTGCTGCCTGTCGATCAGACAACGCTTCTGTGGTCATTCTTGCTGTCAAATGCGAGGAGATGATCGATGAAATGTTTAAGATGAACCGCGGAGTTTCAAACTGTACCTGCAGCGGCTGAGTAACACGTCACGCGCGTGCACACGAAGCGGAGCCAGGTTTGCCCCCGGAGTCCGATTGAGAAACAAAAAACTGACTCCAGGACAGACACAGAGCACAATATAAAGACAGACTGTGGCGGTGAGTGGATAATCCCTATGCTGGATTCAGTGACTGAGCACCTCTCCCCTGTGCTGCCGCTGTGTGTGTGTGTGTGTGTGTGTGTGTGTGTGTGTGTGTGTGTGTGTGTGTGTGGTGATAGCCCTCACGCGCGCTCGTTATTAATCGATATGAAACTTCCGATCAAACTGAACACAATCTCACATCAACAGCACACGGCAGCGACGCGTTGATAAAACAAATGATCATATTAGAGGACAATCAGCCCGGCGAGTAGTTCAGCGCGCGTGCGACTCTGCTGTGATGTTTGCGCATGTCATATTTGTCCTGAGGCGATTTAAAGCAAGACACAATGATACTATCAAACACATCTACGATGATAAGGAACTTGGCTACTTACTGAGTGATTGACGCACAGCAACTCCACATGAAGACAGGAGGAATGTTGAAGGAATAGACAGTGTGAGGAGAGCTCCGTTACAGCGCGCTCGACAAGTCTGAACATGTTCCCCCCACGGCACGCATGCGCGAGGCAGGCGGGTCTATTTCATAAAATGGCGATCGAGACCGGAAGTAGGGAAAGCTTTGTTCCGGTCGCGCATCTCATTCATTCTTTAGGTGCGTCTCAAATCGTACACTTATGCACTATTCTATGCCATTTTGTAGTATAAATAGTGTAAGTATTGCGTTTACACTGGAAACTCTAAGTAATAATAATTAGTGCACTTTAATTAGCCGGATGATGCACTCATTCAGCCGGTAAACAGAAGTGTGTATTGCTGGACACTTCACACACTCAACGACCGCAGCTTTGCCCACGTAGCGGAAGGGGCGGAGCTATCGGCCGCACATGCTGCATAACTTTATTTACATTGGATTATGAAAGGAAAATTCTCCTACACTTACAGTAGAAGTGCAGTTAAAGCAGTAATAAAGAAACAGATAATGAGGAAATGGCAGTACATTTGGGAAGCAGGAGGAAATGTAAGGCATATGTAGAATATTCAGCCACTGGGTAAAGGGAGGCACTCGAGTGGGAAAAGGACAGAGGAGAATATATTATCCAGACTAAGAGCTGGCCACACTGGACTCAACAGTACAGTTAATGGCAGAGCACAGAGCAGGTGAGTGCGAGTGTGGGGAAAATGGATCTGTTGCAGGCCCGTAGTCAGCCTGGGGAAAGGGCTGGTTCTTTTTTCCTCCAAAATTGGAGCTTTTGCAGTTATACGCCTCAGTTTCTGTTAAACTTTTAGCTTAAATGCTGCATTTTAGTGACATTTTTCTGCTGCATTAGCTAGTCAGATGTCATCATAACCACACATTTTATATCATTAGGAAAAATAGCAACCTGTTAAGGGTTTAAAGTAAAAAACTGTAGCCTACTGTCATTTATCAGACAAAAAACAAACTGGCCAATTTGGCCATTTCAATAAAAATTAATAATTAAAACATAATAATAAGAATAATAATAATAAATACAATAATAACAACTATTTCTTCAGAATTTTTCTAACCTTTGGTTAAAAAAGTACATTTTAAAATTCCTGGATATAAACAATATTTATTAAATATAATATATAAATATATTCAAATTAATTTAATATGGTCGCTTCCAGGGCATCATACCTTTTTATTGCTCATTTTTATTTCAGAAATAAGAATGAAGTTACCTGAAATACATTTTCTGTTTAAAAACAATCCAGTAGTGACAGAAGACTTCTCTCACATCAGATTATAAAGTCCCACTAAAGCAACAGCAGACAGAAGATTCGGTTTGGCTCTTTTGGTCTTTTTCGATGGATTATTTTCATTATTTATGATGGCATATCAGTCAAAATAGGACAAATGAGCTCCTGTATGGGACAAATTCTTCCGAAGGCCCCTGGCTACAGGCCTGAATAGTTAGAACACAAGCTGTATGCTTATAGTAAACATGTTTTAATAGGATTTTGGCTGTAAAAGCGCACCTACAGCTGTTTCAGGGGCAGAGCACATTTTCTGCAGCTCATTATTTATTTTGTTTTTATTAATTTTGACTAAAAATGATTAGACCTATCCAGTTTCATCTGGAATTTTTTTAACTATGTAATGTTTTTACATGCAGGCAGCTTTGATCTTTTGCAAGATGTGATATTATGATAATAATTGTACTACTAATAATAAGAAGAATAAATGTTAAGTATTTGGCCCAGTCGGCGACGGCTGGCTGGTTTCGAGTTGGGCCAACTCAATCAGTGGTTACCCAGACGTCCGGCAAGATTGTCAAACCAACAGGAAGTGCCACACAAGATAATTGTCAGAGATGGACCGTATAACAAGCAAAGGTGGTGCCGAAAGTGTCAGAGAAAGCAAAGAAAGTAACAGCAGACACTGCCAAATGCATACAGTTAACTCAATTATTGCCGAACGGTTTAAATTCAGCTGCTGCATCAGACGACAGCAGACCCATGGAGGAGATGAGAAGAAAACAGAAAATATATTTCAGTAAATCATTATACTGAAACATGCTACAGGGTTCCCGCGGGTCCTTAAAAAGTCTTAAATTAAAACCCGGGAAATTAAGGTCTTAAATTGTCTTAAATTTTACCGTAAAGTGGCTGTAGGTATTAAATATTTAGCCGGTCTGCTTAATGACGATAGGGAAGCACAGTGGTCCACCGTAAAACATCTAATAGTTGATTAATTCAGTATGTGAAACAGGAGAGAAATGACAGTCTGCGTGATGTATTAGCTTATTACGGTAGGTCGGGTACAGAGTACAGACGCTGACGCCGGTCTGCACCTGCGTGCGGTCATTACGCGGTTGTTGATGTGAGGTTCAAAATGCAAAGATGGGAGAATGTAAATTTAAAGACGTGGCAAAGAGGCAATGTGTAAATTCTGCAAAAAGACCTTTTCGTTAGGGACCATGGGCCTCAAAGTCATCGAGTATCACATGAAAGGAGGAAAGCAGCCGCGGGACGTGGCAGCAGCTCATAGATATATACACAGCAGCTAGTCATAGCGGGTCCAGGTTAATCCCTGCATTGTTTGCAGCTCGACCTAACAATGTTACTAGTTCAGACTAGAGCTGAAGATCTTTGCTGGTTTGGACTTTATTTCTATCATTTTAGACGGGGTCGTGCCGGGCTTGCGCAGTGAATGAACAGTCATGTGATGCATTTCGATTAGCGCGAGGAAGTAATCAAATTGTTTGTTACAACATTGAATCCATCCCTGCAAAGGTGAAACAAATGATGACGTAGATGTCAAAAAGAGCGAGTTATATCAGCGGTCAGGCCAGCCGCCTGTTTTAATCAAACAGTCATTCTAGCCGCTGGTATATCAAAGTATTCCGGCAGTCGCTCATACACTGTGTATTACGGTAGAGCACCTATGAGCAGTGTCCAGCGAGCTGACAGGACATGACGAGGACACTCGCTGCACTGAAACCGCTGTCATGGAAAATGAAATGAATGTTCCTGACTGGTGGAAGATGAACAAACAATCCTACCCAAAACATGCTAAATTAGCCGGATCAGTAGTGCATCCCGGCCAGCAGCAGCAGAGAAAGGGTGTTCAGTGCTGCTCAGTGAGCGCAGGACTGCACTAAAGCCATTTACTGTGGATTCAATAATGTTCCACCACAAAAACACAAAACCTAATCTTGATGAGGAAAGAATTTCAAATTATAACTAAATATTAATAAAATCACAGTGTAGTCAGAGTATACAGGCTAATGCTGGCATTATTCTTTCATTATTCAGCTTCACCATCGCCCTATTGTGAATAGAAGTGGCAAAACAAATCCCAGAGCCTTTATCTTAATTTCGTTATTGCCAAATATCCGTCATCATTTATCATTTATTTTAATTCATTTGCTAAGAAAGACTTATTTTTATTGTTGTGTTGGCCAATTTAAAGGTTAAGTGTATGTACCCAGGCCTATTTAGAGTGTTGAGATGTTAAGATGGTACAGAGGGCTTATTTTATTATTTTATTTTTATGTTCCAACTTGGCCTGTAGTCTATGTTATTAATAAGTACTGTTAACACATATAAACAACTCATTCATGAAAAAAGACAAAAGAGCTGTGTGCATGTGCACATTAGGATAATGTCGGGCTATGAACGGGTTCGGGCTTTTATAAAGCTGTCAATCAAAATGTTCTTGTCGGGTTCGGGCTCTATCGGGCCTACCTATCATAGCCTGATTACAGCTCTAGTTCAGACGCCCCCTCACAGTCAGCTATAACAGTTTCATTTCACCACCAGACACCCAAAAGGCAGGTACTGCGGGTTATCCATACTGTGACGAGGCACAATTTATTTTAATCTAATAAAAACATTAAAATGAGTAGCTTGTATTCGTTGAAGGGCAAAAAGGTTTGAAGAAGGGGAGAGAAACTCAGCTTATTTTTATAGATTGGAAAAAAGCAGACAAGATAAAAATACATTAGAGAGAAAAACTCAAATTTTTGATGATACTGAATCTTCCAATGCTAATGCCACTTTTATAGAAATTTATAGAATTTGACATTTTCTAAAATTAACGCTACTGATTTCTATGACAGCATTAAATCACACATACCACTAATCAGTTCAGAGTTTCAAGAAAGCTGTGATGCGAAGATTTTATTAAAAGAACTAGAAAATGCTTTACGATCTTTAGGGTTGTGCGATTTATTTTATTAGTTTTTTTTATTTTTACAAGTAATTTGAATTTACATTTTAAGACGATTTAATTTTATATTTAATCAAGGCATCGCGATTATTTTATAAAAGTATTAGCTATGCACCATTGGGCTTTGGTTCACTCTCTGTATGAAGCAGGTCGCACAGCAGAAGCACACTGCACCATGCATTTTACAATTCTAAACACAGGTTTCTCTCAGGGTACACACACCGGCGCTGCAGGTCGGCGGTGCCCAGCCACGACTCAGGACGCTGTTCATATTTCAGCCGCGCCACAGAGCGCCATCTGATTAGTTTCATGTTAAAGGTTCAGGACACCCTGGAGAACTTGTTTTTTTTTTTACATTAACAGATGTGTGTGTGTTGAGCATCAGTGAAGACGATGTTAGTACCTGTCAGCTGTAATTGTGGGGAAAACTGGATAATGTTGAGCTTTTGTCTGCTGATTTCAGCTTCCGGGTTTAAAATGATTTTTGGGGCGGATCAAAATCGGCGACGTATCGCAGTACTGCAAGTGCAATGATGATGCGTCGGTTTCTCATTATTATTCATAGCGGAGTTCTCTTATCCTATGAGAAGAGCCGGCTGCCTAATTATTCATGAGAGCATGTGCATTCCGAAGGCAAGACAGACCTACCAGTTTCAAGCAAGCTGTGAGACTCAGACCAACGGCACGTAGCCGTTCATGAAGGCTCGTATGTGTTTGTTTCCATGATCTACGGGGTTTGTCGCATGTTTTTTCCCCGGGATCCTGTCAGGGCCGATCATACAGCAAAGCATTTTTGTCGGGAGAGCAGCGCGAGAATTGAAGAATGGCGAACATTGACTTTTATCAGGAGTTTGTTCACATTCAGACACATCACTGTGCTGCTGTGTTCGCCTAAATCCTCTATATTACCAGCAGGACTAATGGTTAAAATAGACCGGTCAGGAGACCTGCTGCACTGAGTCTGCATTCAGATCTATAATAGACCCGGGGATCGAGGGAGAATCCTCATTTATAGTGTTTACATCAACAAACATATCTTTATAATGATATAAATTGTGGTTGTGTGTAAGAAATTACAAATAACAAATGTAGCAGGTAGGGCTGCACGATTTGAGAAAAATATCACATTGCGATTATTAAGGTAAAAATTGCGATTTGTGATTGCGATACGATAAACAAGTGGTATGATTCAACTTGCTTGTTATTAAGAAAAATGCACACACAGATTACTAATAATGCTGAAATTTTTATTTTTCAACTGAGAGACAGTATACAGTGCAATCTAGCAACAACTAGAATTGAAAAATGTTTTCAAATTAAAAAAGTTGTACAAAATGAAATAAATAACATATTTACATTACTGAAATAAATTAAATTAATTTTAAAATAAAACTAAAAAGTCAAATGTACAGATAAATAAAACAAATACCCATTTAAAAAATATTTTACATTACTACTCTTGGCTTTTATTGCCATGCGTTCATCATACTTTTCTCTGTGCTGCTTCAGCTGCTGATATAAATTTGTCGTGTTGCCACGTGATGAAGCAGTATTAGTTTGTCAAATTTTGCACTGTACCTCTTTCTGCTCAGCGTCCGATATCCTGAAGCCAAAATATCACCAAATAACAGAGGTAGCATTTTTTCTGGGCACAAGTTCAGTGTTGGTCTGTTCTGTATCCATTTTCTCCCGTCTCCACACTGCGCTGCGTGAAGTCACGTGACCACAAGCACAGCGTGAGCAGCGCGTGTTTTTCGGCGTCCAAGTTCATACCGCACACAGCAGCAGCGCGTCACTGAAGCAGCCGTTTTGGCGTTCTGTCTATTTTTTCTGCGCTGCTCACGCTCAATTAAAGTGACAGTGCATTAATAATGGCCAAAACACATTGAATGGCAGAAAAAAGTGACAATTTTACCCAATAAATGTATTAATGATATCAACTGACTTGTATATAGTCAATCAAATAAACTTAAATGATTAAAACTGCAAGAAACATTCATTTAGGCCCGAACTACAAAACCAAATGTAAAACAATTTGTGTCAGTTTTGCTTAAGTTGCACACTAGTGTTGCAGGAGAGGGGGAATAGAATATCTACGGGAGTTGTAGTCCATAGCGAAGTGTATTGTGGGTAGTGTAGTTCGACACGCATGCTGGATGATGTGAGCTCGCTGTGCAGCTGAAGCAGAGGAAGAAAGGTTTATTCGGATTTGTTTTATGTTTACTCAAGTTAATAAGTATATAAATAAGAAATAAGTAAAATAAGTGCATGCATTAATTACTTTTGTCCGTCTCATCCTTTGCACGAGCTGTTACTCTGCTGCTGGATGTTACTGAAGCGGAGAAAGTAACAGTAGTTTGATCATGTATAAATATCATTATAACTTTATTGTATAAATATTATTATAACTAGGCCTAAAACATCCTGACAATCAAAAACCAAATGACATGATAGCACAGGCAGGCCTGGCCCTAACCAATTTCTAGACAAGATTTCAGGTGGCACCCCGTCACATCTCAGTAAACTCCACTGCTAGTGTATAGTCATAAGAAACTAAATCGACTTTTGATCGACTACTACAACCTGGAAAAACATCTGATAAACATGCCAATGCAATTCACATTATTGCTAAATAGATCTAATATTTACACATTTGCTTGAGGAAGGAATGATGGGGTAGTTACATTACTATTACTATTTTACATAACATCTATGCCCTTCCATAACACTTAGTGACATTAAAACTAACAGATAGCACTATAGCGATTTATTAATTAGCAATCTGTCAACGTTGGGATGTAAAAAATATGGGACAACAAATAGCTTCAAATGATAGAACACATAGCAAACATTAGAAAATATTGACAATAAAATAAAAGGTTTAGCCTATTAAAATCAATGGCCTATCCAGAAATTAAATAAAGCTATAAAATCTTCGATTGTATTTGCATATTGATTAAAGTTGCTATAGTTATTTAGTGAAGAGCAGCAGATGAATCTCATTATTTTGTTTGATAACAGATGAGTTAATGTAAGAATGCACAGATCTATAATGAAGCATTCCACTACTTTAGTAACTGTTTGTGCTCATTTAAGAAAAAATTTGTTGTGTTTAAAATAAAACACGCAGGACGGACATGTTTGCATATTTTTAAGTGTATTGTCTGTTTAAACACACACCCGAATCTAAGCGGAGAGAGAGAAAAAAAAAGAAGAAGCACTTTTCCGACGGTCCCTTACTGAGAACTCCGCTCAGCGCGAGCTCTCCTGGCTACACAGATAATGCGACTGCTTAACCAGAGCAGTGCTTTACCAGCTTTGTCTTTGTGTAGGAAACACACTTTAGATCTTCTTAGGGTAAGAGGTTTTTGAGTTATTGCCGTCTAACACTGAATGTGTCATGAATATTGAAAACAAAACCAACTGAACTGCGCTCATTTCTGGCGATCCCCTGAATGAACAGCGCCCTTAGCATTTGCCTATACTGCCTATGCAGCGGGCCTTAGTGCAGATAAAACGTTTTTTTTAAGGTGTATTTGTATAAATAGAGAGATATATGTAACTACATAGAATAGACAGATAGATTGATCTCTGCAGCAGCTGCCGAATAGCTTCTGCTCTCCATACGCGCTGCTCACGCACTGCTTTCGCTTTTGTTTATTCAATATAATCGCAAGATTTGCTGTAATGTAATCGCATAGGCTGACATCGCGATTGCGATATGATTAATCGTGCAGCACGAGTAGCAGGGCATTAAATTACTGTTTATTTCTTTGCATTTTAACTTTGTGAACTATAAACTCAAGCGTCTCCTCACGGTTTGTGTCTCATTTTGTGAGCTAACTGACAACAACAGTTGTTCTCTCCCCTGCTGGCCACGCCCACTCCTGGCCTATGCTCGCAGAGCTCCACGCCCATTAATCATGCATCTTTTGAAAAAATTCTGAAGTAGACTTTAACTGAAAGTGGGGGGTGTCATGGCCCTTTAAATATCATTCAAATGTGCGCGTCTGGTGTGTGATACTTTAAACTGTCATGTGCGCTCTGGTGTGCGACCTGCTTGACTGCGTTGCTTTAATCATGGTAATGACGAATTGAACACAGAGACCGGACAGCCTAATTTAACCCAATGCATGAAGTTATTGGCATGCATCGCAGAGCTGGTGCAAATACAACAAATACAGGCGTCTAAGTGTCTTCAGGTGTGTATTTTTCTTTTGTTAATACCCTTGCATCAAACGCGCTTTGGTCCACTCTAGGGTTGTAACGGTATGAATTTTTCACGGTATGATAATCGTCTAAAACAATACCACGGTTTGACGGTTTCGCGGTATACGGTATGTTACAAATGTTACAAAATAATAGAACAGTGAAGCAAATTTGACTTTTTCCAAATAATATATTTTCAGTTAATATAAACAACACCACTTACAATGAACAAATAAAAATAAGAAAATAATAAATAATGTGTCAAAGTCCAAATAAACATGGTGCAAATCCTCAGTAAAAATAGATATAAATATTTACTATACTATAAATAGTTACATAACGAAACTAGATTCAATATGGAACATCCTTAGGTTTTATGTGCCAGCATGGATATGGTTGTCTGTGGATATGGATTTGGATATGGTTGTCTGCAATGCAGACAAACAGCTGCACCTTCATTTGCGTCTTTTGAAAACAGCAAGAGCAGCAGTTCGTCTTTGCTGTGTCACTGTTTTGTCATGTTTCTGTGCTGCTGTGCATGCAAAAGTACTTAGTATGAGAATTATTTCATGCAAAACTTTTTTTTTTTGCGTTTTATTTAGCCGCGCATAAATGTATGCCTATCTCTCATTCCGTGTTGTTCAAAAAGCTCACTGTTGGTCCACAAACAAAAGCGAAACCTATGCTTATTGGTTGTGATATAGCGAGTTTGAACCAATCTGGGCATGGAGGAGGGACAATGCATCAATGTATCGTGTCTGGTTTGTCCGGAGACACAGTGACGAGCGTTTCTTTGTCAAATCAGCGTTGTCAAATGTTGATGACGTAACCGCACTGATTCCGGAGCCTCTGAAAGTCCGCGAATGTTATGTGATACAGCACTGGAAAGCTGAGATTCTCTTCTTTATGCCAATCTTTGAATTGTATGAATCGGATCAGCGGATCAAAAGTTATTAAACATTTAAGAGCAATACTTATTTTTAGCCGCGGGTGGCTGTCTCGGTCTTTAAGGGTTAAAACCGTTGATATGCAATTGTTCATGGTATGATAATCGTGCACGTTCAAATCGTGGTAAACCGTCATACCGGTATATTGTTACAACCCTAGTCCACTCTCACACTACTCCAGCACTGCCTGACGAGGGGATTTACATTCAGACTAATGCAACAAGTGAAATCCTACATGACTTCACGCATTACTGAGTCATGTCTGTGTGGATTATCAATACATATTCCCTCATCAAGTCGATAAACTCAATCTCTCAACATGGATGAAGGACGTAAAAACCTGCCATGTGAAAAACCGCGCCGATCTTAGTTTGGTTTGAACATGAGCAGCTGTAGCAGTGAAAATGAAAGTAGCCGCGTCCATGACGTCATTTAGCGGACCTAGTTGAAACCTAGACATGCAGGCAGGCAGCATAATACAGAGAGAGCTGTAAAGTGCATCAAATGATCAGTATTCAAAAGAGGAAAAAGAAAAATAGATTAAATATTTTATATTAGACACACATCTGGTGCTTGTATTTGCTCCTGCTATACGTCCACAGCTTCACACATTGGGTTAAATTAGGCTTTACAGTTTCCATGTTCAGTGCTTTTCTTCCACTGTATATTTTTAAGAAAAAGGCAGCAGCTTTACAACCTGACATTCAATCAGAAGACAAAGTCAAAGCCGAGCTGACAGCCAATCTGTCCTAGACTCAGCAAAACTTGCAAAAATACCTCTGTATTCCTGCAACTGCAATATTTACACAAATATTTCTTGTTCAAATCTTCCGCACCGATATTTAACTTGTGAATTTGTTTTACATTTATTTACACCTTGCTGACTAATTTATGTATGGCATGGCCATTAAAATACAATGTTCCTTTACCAGATGGTTTTTCGAGTTACTTATAAAGAGAATGTTACTTCAGTCATGTTGTTGTAATGTTTTAAGTTGACTAGTTTCACAATTAAAAAAAATCAAAATGGTGAATCGCTCAAACTTTCTGAAAAACATAGATTTATTTATTTGCCATATCGCCCAGTCCTAGCGATCTTTATGTTCTGACAAATCCCCCGGCTCCGACTGTTACGGCCAACTTTTAACATTTTAAGGCATTAAATAAAGACTTTGTTATTTAAGGCCTTTACTGAAATTAGTGAAGGATTTTCTCTCTCCAATAACATGAAGCAAAGAGTTATAATCCTCATTCCAAAACCCAGCAAAGATCCTAAAAATGTAGATAATCTGCAACCCATTACACTTTTAAACAATGATTATAAACTGTTAGCACATGTATTGTCCAATCATTTGAAGGATGGTTCATCACAGATTATTTGCAATACACAGTCAGGTTTTATGAGGGGTTGTTCGATTCATAATAACTTGCGTTTAGTTTAAGATTTGATTGATTATAGCCAGGGCTTTACATTAACTTTTTTGATCCCCAGCCACAGTGGCTAGTAGTTTTCCAACGTTACCAGCCACTCTGCATTTTCACTAGCCACAATTTTGTTGTTGGGAAAATATTGTTATATGCATAAATATGACTGTGACATGCTAAAATGACTTGATTTAGTGTTTGTGTTCTGTCCACATGCATTTTTACATTTTTTGTGTCGTGTATGAGCGAATGGGTCATGGTTTCATAGTGTGCAATCAGTTTTTATTTCACATCACTTCTCAGAACTCAAAATTAAGGATTTACCTAATCTTTGACCACTCCAAACAATTATTATTTCTTTGCCACTAATTTTAAATGTGTCAAACAAGCTAAATATAGCCGTATACTATACTTTTTATTTAACAAAACATTTCTTTTAAAAAACCAAAGAAAAACAATTGACTTTGAAAAATAAATATTGTCATGTATTAAACATTTGCACAGTAATCTGTCCTCGCTAAAGGTCTCTCAGATCACCAGAAGACTACACATAAATGGAGTTAATCTCATATTAAAGCAAATGTTGTAAAAAAAAAAAAAAATCAAACCATATAAGCAAAAATAGCCGTAAGCAAAAGAAAGCAGGTGAAAAACAAACTGTGTGATAATGGAAGGATGATCACACGGTTAAGGCCAATTAATAATCTGTTCAGAGCGAAAGCAACCGGTGCTGCTTACAAAGACACATTTGGAGCTCTTGAAAGCAGCAAGACTGTGGGTGCATTAGCATTACTTTTTTGCTTGACTATTTGAAAGAGATGCGATCACAGTTGCGTTCCAGGCACGCGTGCTTCAAGGAAGGAGACAGGAGCGCGCACACGCTTTAAACAGTCGCGCGCATCACATCAGCTGTTAGCGCAAGTGATTATCCTCTCATTCGCTATTCATCTGCTTTCTTCTGCTCATGTGAATGCAATTTTTTTGTTAGTCGTGCTGTTTCTCCTGTTGTAAAATAGGAATCATTTTTATTATTTTTGTCTCTTTTTCTTTTAATCAAACAATTATTTGTATTGGTCATGTAAGGGTCATATATTAACTGAACTTCTAATGTTGTGGGTGAGTGCTGTGCATACTAATTAGCATTTTTGCAGAAGTAGATAGATGCAGGTCCAAAATTAAATTCACCTCTGCAGAAACTTCCTGTCTGAAGAGAGGTGTTACAACTGAACACAGAACACAGAAAGATGTATGCTTTGTTGTTGTGCAGAGAATTCGTAGAAAAAGAGGAAGTATGTCGAAGGTGTGGCCAATGGAGGACTGAACAATGACTGACAAATGACGTTACACCAAAACTCCACCTGTTAATATAAGTTGTGTATATATGCTGGAGTCAGGAAATGTATGATAGTTGCGAAACTCTTGAATGTAATTCTTGTATTGCATTGGGGTAATGTAACCCAGAGCTCTGTCATCAAATTGTTCATTTGTATCTAATAAATTACTAATATTTTTGGCATTGAAGAAAAAACTCTCCAGACCTTTTCTTATTGAACACGCATGGAATTGGCTTGATATTCCAACACTCCATTCTGAGATCACATCTGTACGCATATTGGGTCATGCTTATTGTCGAACCCTGCTTTAAGAAAACGAAAATTGAAAATTATTTTCAACCAGCCAAAGTGGCTAGTGGGAGTGACTGTCTAACCCGGCAAAGCTGAAATCTACGCGCATTAGGGGGGTGTTAATGTAAATCCCTGATTATAGCTATAAATATAATGATCCTGGAATCATGCTTTTCCTACATTTTTATAAGGTGTCCGATACGCTCGAGCACCCAAAACCGAAGTTTATGGTTTGGGGTAAATAAAAAAAAAAAAAATAAGTAGCTTATATCAGCACACAAATTGCTCTGTATCATTACCTGAAGGGACCACCCCACGATTTAATATAAGCCGAGGCATTAATAAGGCTGTCCAATTTCGCCTTTACTTTTTATTTTAGCTGCTGAAATGCTTGCTCTTGCAATTAAAATTTCTGATGTTGAACAGCTTAACATTGCTGATGATTCTATAATAATCAGTCAGGTGGCTGATGATACAGCTTTGTTTTTAAAGAATTCTGATCGGGTACCAAATGTTCTCCAAATAATCAGTAGTTTTTCCAAGGCCTCTGCTTTAAACCTAAATATAAGTAAATGTGAAATAATGACATTAAAAGATTCCGATTTCACTCAAATTTGCAAGATCCCAGTTAAATCTAGTATTAAATATCTTGGCATTGTACTCATTGTAATATCTTATAAAGATAAGAACTTAGTGATACTCTTTATATTTCTAAATGTATTTCCGAATGTAAAAGTAGATTGGATAGATGATAGATGCAAAGGGACATCTCTATTTTTGGTAGAGTTTTATTAAGGGGAATCTCTTTCTAGATGTATTTACCCTGCAGGTTCACTTCCCATTTTTTACAAAAAATAAATTAATTAATGAGTTGAATGTTAACTTTGTTTGGAAGAGGAAAGTTTATGTTAAAAAGGGACAATAGTGAAGGATTATAAGGATGGGGGTCTGCAGGCCATAGATTCTGATTGTATGAATCTCATGTTTAAGAGTAATTGGCTAATAACCTTTTGCTAAGTGATAATAGTTCATGGTTTTATGTCCCAAAGAATATTTTCAAGAGGGTAGGTGGAACAGATCTCTTATTACGTTGTGATTTTTCAATACAAAAACTCCCTCTTAAATGATCAGAATTTGATAAACAGGTTCTTTTATATTGGCAATTCATTTACAAACATAATTTCCCCCATATAATTCACCAATTTGGTACAATAGGTACATTTTATTTACAAACAAATCTTATATATATATATATATATATATATATATATATATATATATATATAAAGATTGTTGGGAGAGAGGTCGTTTGTCCATCTATTAGAAAAAGAAGGTGAGGTTCTCAGTCATAGAAAGTTTTGTGAAAAATATCATGAGTGTGATCATAAGCAATGCACAAGGGTGTTGAACTCTATCCTGAAGGCATTTCTAACTATGGTTAGTGAAGCTGCGGTCAAACTGGGCTTTTCCTCCCATAGACTTCCATTTATGCGAATGCGTCAGACCGGAAACGCAGGGTCATGCGTTAAGTTTTGCAGGTTGCTGTGGTGCAAAGTTTAAGCTTGGTGAACTCTGACCTGCGAAATTGCATCACTTGACTGGGTGAGACCAATCGAGGGTCAAAACATGACCTCTCCGGACAGAAATGTAAAATATGGAGCAATCGCTTGCTTTATTATTGTCTAATAAACTTGTTTAATCCCGCCCCTTTCACAGTGCTGTACGACAGAATATCACATGCTCAAACTCTAATGTGACCGCAGCTTAATCTGGTAACTAATATAAATTACACACTTCATCTGCCTAACTTGTTGATAAATGGACGAGATTTTATTCAGAGTGAAATACTTAATAAAATAATAAGATCAATATTAACCCAAGATAAATTTCCAATACAAGCTAACAGAAATAATGTGTCTTGTTTTCAATAAGCTGTATTATCAAATTAAGAACAGGGTTTCTGTCCTTCCCAAAACCTCCAATATCTAAACATTCCTACATTTTTATTAATATTTACCCATCTTCAGAGTCTCTTAGACATAGATTTCATTTTGATCACAACAATTGTAAAAAGTCGAATTTTGGGGACTACAAAAAATACTTCCGCCCCGTCTGAGACCACAAACGTTCATTTACCACGCACACGCACACACTGCGCAGCTAAGGGCCGTGGCCAGAGGCGCTGTAACGTTACAGCAGAGATGAAGCTAAAAGTTTAAACATGGCTGTTTCCACAGAGCTTCGTCTGTTTCTGTATTTAAGTTTCCAAAGGACACGACACAAAGACAGAAGTGCTCACAGTTCAATAATAATCATGTTCCAGAGAATTATAAAATACACAGCAAGCATGATCTGACAAAACAGCTCCAGAATCTCTCCCAGTTCAGTGCTGGATTCGGCTAAAATCTCCTCAAAGCAGAAGCTGTGAGCTCGACCTGTAAGTGTTTTATTTGTTAAAATTGTATAATAAAAATAGTTTTGGCAATATTGTAAATGTGTAAAGTTGATACGATCATGTGGAAGAAGACTGTTTAGTTTACTGAAAACAATTGAATGAACAGAAGAGCCGGTTTAAATGTTCAGCTGTGTTCGTGTGTCTGTACTGTGATTTGAGTCTATCTTTTTGTATTACTATTTTGTTGACTTTATTATTGTGCTCTGTTCTATAAATGCAGATGATAGTTGTTATTCGAATTTTGCCTTATTTTAATTGTTATATTGCAATAAAAAACAAGCAAAAAGGTTACTTTTATTTACATAGTTCAGGGTTTCCCTGTTGCATTATTCTTGTAATCTTATATTAAAAACATCTTTATTTTAAAAGGCTAAGTGCACTCTAACATTAAATGTCATTAAATAAAACCAGAGCTGGAGCATCATTTGGGGTGTGACGGTAGTTACCTGCCTAAATTTTGCCAAAAGACAGAGGTGGTATATTTGACAGAGGTAATCATTGCATATTTCTCTACGCACAATAAAACCTGCTTATAGAGTGGAGGAACTATGACGTCAATTTGTATGCAAAAACCCGGTAGCGAGTTAGCATTTTAGCAGTTCTGGTTCCCTCGTCCCAAAGTCAATGGGTTTTTTGAATGGGGTTTCAGTAAAATTGCTTAAATAAGGTCCGTGGCTAACACAAACTTAAGATACTTTCACGTTTTGTTCTACAACATAAAACACATTAGCTACATCACATTATTGAATTTTAAAATCGGTTATGCTTCTTTTATAAGACGGCTGCTATCAAGTTGCTAAATGGGACTACAGGCGGTGTCGGAGACATTATACGTCATCGAGCTGAACTGGTCTGGAGCGCAGCTCACTTGTGTTGGGCATTTGGGTTTATCTGTGATTTAGGTATTTTCATGAAGAGTATTTTATAGCTTGTAGTATTTTTCTAATTGGGAATTCAGATCGTGTGTTTATAATTCCTTCACTTGTAAAGACTGTCGAGACAGATTCATTTGTTGATCATTTTATTTAATAAACAATATTTTGAAGATACTGCTTACAAATGCTGTCTGTCTCTGTCCTGCTCTCAGTAATGCAAACGTGTGAATAAATGTGTAAAAATATGCATGTTAACTGTCATTTTCACGTGATCAAGTGATTTTTCGTCTTTTTTTCTTCATCTGAACACATTTAACTCTGTCATAACTGCAATATTTACACTCCATGAAATCTATAGCAGATGTGACTGTATGAGCTGCTTTTCGCTGTACATCATTGCAAAAAAGGAAAATTGAATATTTCTCTCTATCCATGAAGGAACTTGCAGGCATTTGATAGACTTGTTCCTCCTCACGCCTCATTTGTCGTCTGTTAAGGTAAGCAGGCTGTGTGCACGCGAGCGATACACTTATTTAAATATGTCTTATGATAATACTGTGTAGGCAGATTTATACACAGTTTTAAAACTTTTAGAACAACCGTAAAGCAAAGCAGATGAATTTCCCATGTAAAAATGATCCAAAAGGCATATAGGTCTATGTGTTTTTGCGTATTTATTTGTTTATAACGTAGAGCGTGGATTACAATATAATAAACAGAGAGATTAACTCTTTGTCATGGTCATTATTTCTAAAAATAAAAATAGAATCTGTCTGTTGCAGGGTGGGGCTGACGTCACAGGCGAGCACCCCGAGGGCAGTGTAGTCCGTTTATAGCCTAATGTTAGCTTTTCAATTGTTGCGTTTGCATTTAAGATCCAAAAGTGCTCTAAGATGTATTTTGGTGTGAGGATTATCCGGCTGGACTAAACGTGTAAGTGTAATGAACAGTGTTTGAACACAGAGCTTATTGTTTGTAATCTTCAAAAAGCCTATGGGAAAATCCTGTCGGGATTTTCACGAGGGAACCAGTTTCATGCTAGCAGCCGATTAGCCTACAAAGTAACGTCATAGTTCCTCCACTCTATTTACACCTGCAGAGTAAGTATCTAAAGTTATTCATATTTACATTAGTGCAGAGCAACTGCTCACTCTAATTGTTCAGTAATATATGTGTAAATGATTATGCTGAAAATTAATGTTTATTATATTGACAACTTTATATTCCTGCAGTGCAGGCAACAACATATGGATTATGCACAGTGTGTGTTTATAACGCTTTGAACATCAATAAATCTAGGCTCATCATCATCTCTTCTAATCTTTAGCTCAAGCTTTTACTAATGTGCAGTAGGTAAGCCATTGTGTAAGTCTGGTTGATGCTCGCTGTAATAGAAAGAGATGATGACTGTCCAGCTTGTGTTGCTTCACACTGCGGTTGAGATGCTCCGTGTGGACCCTCAGCCGTGCGATGGACCGGTGACTCCCTCACAATTGCTTTTACTCTGGACACTGTGTCTGGATGTTACAGGATGCAAGATGTGAATCTAAATCAGATTTAATGCATGTAGATGTGTAAATCAGAAAGAAATGTATTAGCTTTTGCATATAAATACTTGTGCCAAACACATTTGTTTTAGTTTATTTGCCTTTTACATGACATATGTTTAGTGTGTGTGTGTGTGTGTGTGCAAGTTCATGATAGTTTATACTGCAGGATGTTGCATTCCTTTACAGAAAGTAGTAAATACTACAATATATACTGTACAATACAATTTACTTTAGTATAGGGATGCACGATATATCGGCGGCCATATCTTTATCGGCAGATAAATGCTATTTTTAAGATTATCATTATTGATCCGATGTCTAAATTAGGCCGATATCTTTAAGCCGATAATTCAGTAATTGTACTGACCTGCCTGCCGCGCTGGCGTGGGCGGAACATGTTCAGACTTGCCCAGTGCACTATAATGATCTCTCCTCACACCGATTATTCCTTCAAAGTCTGTCATTTCTTCATGTAGCACTGCTGTGCGTTAATACCTCAGTAAGTAACCATTTTCTTCATCATTGTAGATGTGTTTGATTGAGTGTCATTGTGTATTTTGCTTCAAATCACCTCAGGAAAAATATTACATATGAAAGCCTTTCCTGCTCTGTCTTTGTTGTGTTAGAGATATCAGGGGAGATTCACTTATTACTCCAGGGCCGAATAATGTTAGTTTTGGGTTGAACTCCTTTCGTTGCAGCTGGTGAATGAAAGAGGACACATGTAAATTGGTCTAAAATATTTATTACTTTCCGTGTGGTACAACAAATTAGTCGGCAAGAACGAGCGCAGAGGCGTTGTCTGATTGACAATCAGCACCTAGATGTTACATGTCAAAACGCCAAATAGGAGGAATCTGTGCTGCATTTTCTAAACGTACTAAAACGCAGTGGCGCCTGCAGGCATACAGCTGTACGCACTGTGCGTACCTACCATGAGAGGCCGCGAATTAAAGCCGCTTTTTTATTTTTATTACATAATTTAAATTGATTATTAAACGGTATACGCTACGATATATTGATAAAAACAAGAAAGAATGACAAATAAAGTTGTGTGTTTTGAAGTGTGTATGTACTTGCATGGTGGGAGATGGGTAAAGAAATCTATTGGCTTTAGTTTTACTGGTGGATTTTCCACACCTAAAAATCACCATTGAGATAGGTTTTGTTTTAAAACAAGGTTAAAATGAGTAAACGCTCTTTAAAACAGCTGAACTTAATTGAGACATTTGCCAAACGGCCTAAAACTAATGAGACAAATACCGCAGTCTCATTGCAGCACCTGAGTCGGGTAACCTGTCTCGGTCATCAGACAGATCAGATCCAGCTGCTGCGCGGCCTCCCCGCATGGAACAGCTACCGTTCAAGGTGTTTTAACTATTTTATCTGACAGACTGGCATAAATAAGCAGACATCTCCATTCTCACGAGTTTCTGAAGTGTCTTACACTTCCAACCGAGTTTGTTCCACCGAGGTAAATGTTCAGTGCTGCTGCGAATATGCCAATATGTAAACGCCTGTCCTGCTCTTTCACATTATTTGATTAAACATGGGAAAACAGTTTCATTTAGGCCCTCTGAAACTGAACGTTTCACTTTAATTGAGCCTAGATTATTATTTTATTATAGTTCAGTTTGTGGTTCGGCATTGTTGAAGCATATTGCAGGTTTTGAAGCACTTCAAATGTTATTGGTTCTTCTATTTTGTCTAGAAGATAACTGACCAAGAAAAATATTTGAACAAAGAGACAAACAATATACGAAATTGGTTTTAAAAAGACATTTTTTTTAAAGAAAAATAAAGGCTACAAATTTTATTTTTGTTTGAGCCCGTCCACTACTCAACTGTGCAGGTGGATGATTTTCGGTCAGTGGAAAGTAGGGCTGGGCGATTTGGCAAAAAAAAATATATATATATATTTATAGTTTTTTTTTTATAAAGTTTGAGCGATTCACGATTTCGATTTTTTTTTAATTGTGAAACTAGTCAACTTAAAACATTACAACAACATGACTGAAGTAACATTCTCTTTATAAGTAACTCGAAAAACCATCTGTTAAAGGAACATTGTATTTTAATGGCCATGTCATGCATAAATTAGTCAGCAAGGTGTAAATAAATGTAAAACAAATTTACGAGTTAAATATCGGTGCGGAAGATTTGAATAAGAAATATTTGTGTAAATATTGCAGTTGCAGGAATACAGAGGTATTTTTGCAAGTTTTGCTGAGTCTAGGACAGATTGTCTGTCAGCTCGGCTTTGACTTGGTCTTCTGATTGAATGTCAGGTTGTAAAGCTGCTGCCTTTTTCTTAAAAATATACAGTGGAAGAAAAGCACTGAACATGGAAACTGTAAAGCCTGATTTAACCCAATGTGTGAAGCTGTGGACGTATAGCAGGAGCAAATACAAGCACCAGATGTGTGTCTAATATAAAATATTTAATCTATTTTTCTTTTTCCCCTTTTGAATACTGATCATTTGATGCACTTTACAGCTCTCTCTGTATTATGCTGCCTGATCTGTCTGGTTTTCAACTAGGTCCGCTAAATGACGTCATACTTTCATTTTCACTGCTACTGTCCTTCATCTCTACTCGTGTTCAAACCAAAACATCAGCGCGGTTCGAACTAAAATCGGCATTGTTTTTACCTTGGCATGTTTTTACGTCCTTCATACATGTTGAGATCGAGTTTATCGGCTTGATGAAGGAATATGTCTTGATAATCCACACAGACGTGACTCAGACTAATGCAAAAAGCAAAATCCTACATGACTTCACACTTTAACAGGCAGTCAAGCAGGTCGCACACCAGAAGCGCCGCGACACGGCGCGCACATGACAGTTTAAACTATCACACACCAGACGCGCACATTCGCATGATATTTAACATAAAACTTATCAGATGGCGCTCTGTGGCCTCTAAAAAGGCTTTATCGGACATGAAATATTAGTACATGTGTACATCACTGTAACACGTTTTATTCATGACCATTTGTGCTGGTTTCAGTCCTTAGCTTTCATTTTCATCTTATTTAAAATATATTTAACTTGCTTGTTGATTAAATACCATTTTGTTATTTAAACTTTTATTTTTAGGCAACAATCAACTTGCATGTTAATTTGCTATGAAGAAATGTATTTTGTGCATGCTGATTCATGTGAAATCGTGAATATAGGTCTGAATAATCACCTTGCAGTTTAGTTATAGCTGTTTTGCTTTGAGTATAGACTATTCAGTTCATCAGAGCAGTTCAATCTTTTATGAAGTTTACTGTATAAAAATAATGCAATTTGAAAGATTTATAATTATCGTCCTAAACATATCAGCCTCAAAGTCTGAAGAATTATCGGTTATCGGTATCAGCCAAAAATCCATATCGGTGCATCCCTACTTTAGTATGGTTAAAAATGTAATATTATTTAGTGTAACATGAGATTACAGCTTGTTACTTCTTTCATCTGGGTTAAATTCTAGTACATCATTTTTTAATCGTACCTGTAAAGCTGTATAACATCACCACCATCACTTTCAGTGTCTCCACCTCTCCAGTGAGACTGTCAGCCTGATCTGGTGCATTAATGATCTGCCGTGGGTTATGGAACTGAACAATAATGATGCTCCAGATGCTGGCCATCCACTGGCACAGGATCCTCATCAATTTAAATGTAAGAGTGCTTTCACACTTGGTGAAATTGCCTGTACTGTACTCAAGTTCGATTGTCCCACCTTCTGTTTGTGTTCACAGTGTCTTTTTTCCTTCTGATCCCCGGTCATAGATATATATATTAGATGTTGCATACCCTGTTGATGTCTATTTTTTAAGGCCGCCATTTTAGTACAGGGTAGCACTCCTTTGTAATGAATGCGGGACCAAGCTGCAGTGGAGGACTGTGGCCATCCAGAGAAATACACATATATCTATGATCGGGAGTTTTCCCGGAGGTCAGAATGCACATTTTATTTTTAAATTAAGAAACTTATCATTTCACATCACTTTTCTACATTGATGGATGAGTGACCGCACCGGCATTCCTGACAAAACGCTTGTGTTTGTGTGCATGGAAATGTACTATCCACCCTCCCTGTTGAACTTGATCTAATCTGTGTCCTGTGCACACAAAGTATTTGATTGTTTTAGTACTAAATGTACAAATCTTTATAGAAAAGCTCTATATTTTGCGACTGAATGACCAGAGGAAGTCTGTGCAGTAATGATCGGGAGAGGACAAAAGGCTTCAGCGTTTAAATAACATGTTTGTGTCTGTCTTGTTTACCTGTGATCTGAACGAGCAAAAGCTATTTTTTAAATGTAAAATAAAATAAAACCCCTGCTAAAAAAATACAGCTTAAACCAGCCTAGGCTGGTTGCCTGGTTTTAGCTGGTCAACCGGGCTGGTTTTTGAGGGGTTTTGGCCACTTCCAGGCTGGTTTCCAGCCATTTCCAGCCTGGTCCTAGCTGGTCAGGCTGGGAGATGACCAGCTAAAACTAGCTTGACCAGCCTAGCAGGCTGGGAGCCAAGCCAAAACCAGCTATGTCCAGCTTAAACCAGGCTGGTTTAAGCTGGATTTTTCAGCAGGGCTGGAGTTATTGTATTTGGGCACAAACAAAATCCTCTGTTAAATGTCAATGTGGGATCTTTAGCCCCACATATTACCTATTGTGCAAGAAATCTCGCTGTTATGTTTGATGAAAACTTAAAATTTGACAAACAGGTCAGTACTGTGGTAAAATCCTGCTTTTACCACCTCAGACAACTGTCTAAAGTCAGGCCGTTTTTATCCCAGATAAATTTTCAAACGGTGATTCATGCCTTCATAACAACATGCCTGGATTACTGTAACTCTCTTACTTTACTTAAAGGTGCAGTAGGTGATCTGCCAGAATGCTAGCATTAGCGTAATAGCTTAGAAATTTCACGACCCTTTCCTGCCGTCCGCAGCCATGCCTCCTTAAGTCATGAACACGTGAACTCGCACTGGTTATATATAACACTAGATCATGTCATTCACCAGTTAGAAAACTCTATGGAGACACACTTTATCAAGCGTAGTTGTTGACAGGCCAGAGGTTGAGGGAATTGTATATCTACAAAACTGTGTCACAGGCTGTCACTGTTGAACAAATGTGTGAATATAAATCACCTCAGTAAAGCTGGTTTGGCAGAAGGGCACATTTACTTCTGTTTTGTTATTAAACAAAATAAAAGTGAGATCAGAATAAAGGTTAGATCTGGTAAAAACAGAAATATCCTGTCATCTTTTTACAATACACTTTTGTTTACGTTACCAAGACAACGAGTGACTATATTTTCAGTTGTGCTCGCTGATCCACGTACGTCAATTGTTTTCAGCTTGTTTTCAAACGAATGCTCAGGTCTATTTAACTGACTATATTATCGATGCTGTAAAAGGTTCCCCATGAACTTGAAAATAGCCAAACTTTTGGGGGACGTTTTCAGTGGCTGAACAACACCTCTGTACATATAAACCCATTTATAACCAAGAAGAACACAGTCTACAGTACATAATCTTTGTGTGGCTAAAATAGTTTTAAAACATACCTGTCTAAAAGAAATACTTCAGCTGTGGTGTCACCCTTCAGATCGTTGTTTTGAACTGCATAACATCATTGCTCTCCAGTGTGCAAAAGTAATTCCGATATTGATTCGGGGTTTAGAAAAGTTTTGATTCTGCATTTTTGGCAGAAGCCCTTTCAGATGCAATCTTTCTTTTCATGCATACATGGCCACGTTGGTCTTTCAGAAAGAAATTCAGGTTGATGCAGAGTTTGCAAGATGAAGTCTCTCTGTCAGCTGTAGATGCGTGCTTCACGTGTGCGCGCGAGTGAGTGACGTATCTTTCTGCTTAAAGAGGCTGCGCAGAAATTCTAATTTAAATTTGTTGACAGTTTGAGATACCTGTCGTAATTGAGTTACATGACGGTCCAACAATATTTAATTGGATGAACATTTTTTAGTTTTATGCCTTATCCAGAATATAAAAATACATATAAATACATTAAAATTATTTACTTGAATCAGTACTATTGGAATGTGAAGAGACTTTTAACCAGCACAACAAAAAGTATTTCTGAAGACAATCACCTACTGCACCTTTAAGAAACTTGGGCTGCTTTCACACCTGCACTTTTGTTTGGGAACGTGTCTCGTTTGCCCAGTTAGCACGGTTCGTTTGGCATATGTGAACAGGGCAATCGCGCTTTGTTCTGCGCAAAAGTAATCGCTCTGAGATCGCTGGAATGAGGTGGTCTCGGCTCGATTGAAACGAACCCTGGAGCGGATCGATTGCAGTGAGAAAGCAATCCGAGCGCGGTTATATCACAGTGTTTATGGATATGTAATAGGCTTACGGCTATATGAAGAGAGAATTATGAGTAGGGCGGGAAGTTTCGCGAGTCTCCGGATGCCCGCAAACGAGTGATGATCTCCCGGTAATCTCGCGTCTCCCTTTCGGTCCTCAAATAGGCATCGTCGCGCACCCTTCTCACCCCTCCCCACCGCATCTCTCCTCAGACACGTCACGCGCGCACCCTGTCAATCACCACCAAAGAACAACTGAATCGATTCACAGGTGTGAAAGCACCCTTAAACTTACTGTACTGTAACGGTCTTCTTTTTCTTGTCTCCAACTGGTACAAAAATGTGGCTGCTAGACTACTCTCTGGCACCCGCAAGTATGAGCCAGTAACTCTAATTTTAGTTGCACTTCACGGGTTAAACTGTTAAAAATTTTACTGTTCTAAAACCGGTAAAGAACCGGCAGCACGGTTGCCAGTAAGTAACTGTAAAATCTACTCTTACTACTGTACTCTTACTTACTACACCTTTCCTGGACTACAACTTCATACATGCTCTTCGCCCACACACCTGCTTTCTCATTTAGCTTGATTTACATTCACATCTGAGGACTTTCAGAGACTGATTAACACACATTATTTAAGCCCAGGGGCGCCTCCAAGGGGTGGCCAGGGGTGGCCACGGCCACCCCTCGGTAAACTCTGGCCACCGCTTTGGCCACCCCAATATAATTTTGCGGTTGACATTATTGATTTAAATGAACTCATAAATTCCCAATATTTAGATAAATAAATAAATAAAATGCAGTCACTAAATTATTGTTGGTGTTACTGACGTAGCTCTCCCCCTCTGGTTCAATGCTGGTGAAAGCAAACTGACGCATGCGCGCGGAAAACCATTCCCGCGCGCCTCACGCACTCCTGTGTGAATCCCGGTTGGTTGTTTGCATGCACGCCGACATAATAGGCACCGCTCATGCGCCGTGAAACCAGAGTAACAGCCTTTTGTGCAGAAGTGTCGGCACGCAGCGAGTTTTGAAAGTCGTTTAAAGTTTATATAATATGATGATGATGTTACTTTCACTAAGCATGCCTTTAAAGCAGAAAGGAGGGATAATGAGTCAGGGAGGTAAGACTTCATAACATGATTTCTCAGCCATGATCTGGTCTAAGACCACAGATAATTCTATAATACATTTTTAATATTCTTTAGAATTGTCATAATTAATTTTCATGCAAAAGGTTTCTTAAGTGATCTTGGCATATCACTCCAGTTGTTGTTTTCCAGTAATATTTAGGACTGATTTCTGTTATTTATTTAGAATAATAATTGTATATTAATATTATTTGTATTTATTTAGAATAAATCTAAATAAATTGTTATATTTATTGAATAACAAATCTAATAATTCAAGAGAGGTGGGGGGTGTATAGGGTGGTTCGCCCAGGGTGTCATTTAAACTAGAACCACCACTACCCTCCCTGATCGTCGTTGACAGCACGCACACACCTTCAATAGACAGCAACGGCTATTTAATATTTACCTTAAGGTACAGTATATCAATAGAAGAAGCTGCATTAATAAAATGGTTCAAAAAGCAATATGGATAAATAATATTATTAGGTATAGTGAGTGTGTATAGTAATCCCTTATGTTCAGTTTGTTCATTTGTTTGTGTTATTAATAAACTCATTATTCTTTCATTCATTTTCTTATCGGCTTAGTCCCTTTATTAATCCAGTGTCACCACAGCAGAATGAACCGCCAACTTATCTAGCACATTTTTACACAGCGGATGCACTTCCAGCTGCAACCCATCTCTGGGAATAATAAACTCATTAATCTTCATTAATTTTAGACATGGCATATCTCGTATAATGTACAATAAAGGCACGTAAAAAAAGAAGTTATTTATACAGTATATGAAAAGTGTTTTTAAACTAAACATAGATTTTTATTTGGTTTGCACATGTACTTGCTGAATTATTTCAAAGAATAAATTGCAATATTTCAAGTAGAATTAATTAAATTAATAAAAACTACATTATTTCATTTACCAGAAACAAAAGTATATCATTACACTGAATTCATTATTTTTTTTGTGTGCCACCCCAAGATTTGGTGCGGCCTCTTCTGGCCACCCCTAAGAAAATTTTCTGGGGGCGCCACTGTTTAAGCCTCACATTCACTCCTTCAGTTTGCCGAGTCTTGTTTATCTGTAAGGTGACATTACAACGCGTTATCCTGGTCTTGTTTTACAGTGTTTTGATCTTAGCCCTGTTTATTCTTGTCATCCTGTTTAGCCGCCTGCCTTACGACCTATTGCCTGTTTACTGTCTACGATTCTGGATTGTCTACATATCTGTTTGCACCTGAATTGACCATCGCTTGCCTGAGTTTGAATAAACCTGCATTTGGATCCTACCTTCTGTTGTCAGTGTCACTCCCCGACGTTACAAATATATTGAATTATTTTATGCTAAACCCCATGTTTTATTGTTGTGTATGAACACATGCAAAGAAAAAAATAGCAGACATAACAGCAATTTGACACTGCTAGTTACAGATCTTCAAAATGTATTTACATGGACTTTGAGTTTCCATTCCGCCCCAAATCAAGCAATAGTTGCTGAAAGCATTAAAAGTACTAAAATATATAGTTTACCTAAATTAAAAGGCATCTTTAAATATCCTGTTTTTCTGAGAAAAAAATGACTGTAGCTGGAAGCAGTAACTTTGCCTGTAATTTCAGATAAAACAGAGCAAGATTATTCAGGAATAATGTCAATATTTTCTGGACTAAACTTCAAATCCTCAATATTTTCAGCTACATTGGCATGTTCATCTATTATCATATTGCCGTCAACATTTTGAGAGTGATGTCCAGTGTAAACCAGCAGTACCGGAACTATGATTTACTAATCATTAACTTTATATAATAACTTTCTTCTTTCTAATAAACAGTATGAAGATGAATACAGCTCACGTGTGTTCAAATGCTGCTCAGATAAAAATACAGTTCAGTAATGATTTCTTTCATTTGAGGAATACATCACCAGATTTCAAAGTAACGTTACAAATCAGCATCGCAAAAACTGTTATGAATTACTTTTAAAGCATTCACTTACAAACTAACTCGCAAAACAATGAAAGGAACAAAATACAAGTGCTGCAAAATCACCCCGGGATAAACCAGACACGTTTTGAACAAGATCCTCTAAATTTACAACCATTATAACACTGAAATAAGGCAGTTTTTTCCTTAACGTCGATGATCGAATAGCAATTTAAGTTATAAACCAACCGGCAAATAAAATGAATACAGGAGGCTAACGTTAAACCGGGTAGGTCCAGCAAATAATAAATAATCAAGCTACATCAAAACTAACCATACAAATTTGAACCGATGCAAAAGTATAACCAACAATTCAAGATTCGAAAGCGAGCACAACACGAATCCACGCTAGGCTATATTTAGATCATGCTAATCTTAATTTAAAATCACATTGACATCAGTTTAAAACCAGAAACAGGCTAATACCCCATACTGACCCCGCACCGGTCAATTCGCTGTGCTAACTTACAGAGTCATCGGTGCAAATTAAATCTTACAGTGCAGAAGAATTATAAATGTCATCTTTATTGAAACTTACCCTGACATCCAGAGTAAATAATCCGAGTCAGAGAGTCAGTAGTGCTCCACGATGAGGTTTTGCCCAGAGGTGGGACCAAGTCATTGTTTGGCAAGTCACAAGTAAGTCTCAATTCATTGCCCTCAAGTCCCGAGTCAAGTCCCAAGTCAAAGGCAACAAGTCTCAAGTCAAGTCCAAAGTCCTAAAGTTTGATTTTCGACTCTTTTTAACAGAAAAATAAAATGTAAACAGATTATGTATGATTGTAAGATCTGTATTTATTAAACAATCCTTTTTTTATTAAAGAACATTGCTCAGATATATAAAAATACAAATGTGATTTTCTGAAAAAGTGCTGAACAGTGCTGCGTCTCGTCTCCACAGCATAATGCACAAGAACGAGTTCCACCACAATAGACTCCATTTTGCCTCACATCACACAGAAATTGCAGGTCTACTGCTGTCTAGTTCATTAAGTTTAGTTGTGCTATGTTATGTCTTCGGTGATCAACTTGTGATTAACTAAAACTACATAAACGATTTCAATGAGGCAGCAGTAGACCAACAACTCCTGTATGCTGCAAAGTAAAATTGAGTGAACTTGGTATTTTGTCAATTGAATCTCGTGTGTGCTGAAGAGATGGAGATGCAAATCCGTCTAGCAGCAATGTAAAATGGTAGCACATATTCTAAATGAAGTAGGCTACTTCATACAAACAATAACGTTGTTTTCTTCACATAACGCTGAAGAGCTTTGCTCTCTACCTTGTGTGATGCTCGTGCACAGATTTCCTCTGTGGACAAAACTGCTTGCGGGTTCTCAAATATACGCTGCTCACGCGCAAATTTTCTCGCTCTCAAATATGCACTGCTCACACACATTTTCCTGCGCGCTCTCAGAGATTATATGCAGACTTTGTGTCTTGTGTTTCCTCTTCCTTCCGTGCTTTTTGATATGATTTATATTGAGGCACTATTAACAATAACCAAAATACTAAAATAGACTTACATATTACATTTTTTATCTAATTAACCATAACATTTTGGCTGTATGTTATATGATGAGATATTTCCAGTTTCAAACTCTTAAAGACACAGAGAATAGAGGTTGGATGTAAAGAATGCATTTTGTTTTACAAACATTTATTAAACATCCAAAAGGTTCACCATACTAATCAAATAAAAAACATTTAAACACAAATATAACTAACGCAAGCAGAAATGTAACTGTGATAAAAATAAGGAAAAACTTGATTAGGTATTATGGTCTACTGTACTATTCACTCTTTAAATAACTCTCACTATCAATCCCATTTTATCATGGCAACTAAAATGAAGTGAACACGTCTCTGCTGTCTTCCACATTATTGATGAGATTGTGGAGGACATTTTCCATGTCATCCTCTTCATTTTGAGTAAAAGCTGTTCCACAGGGCCCCTGAACACATCTATTGGCATGGACAGTGTTTTGAACAGTACTATAGTAAAGTACTTTAATTAATCTGTTGGGGTCATATTATAGTTGCTATGGTAACACAAGTGTAATATAAACAAATTACTCAGTGCTGTAGTTTTTTTACAATATAGGGTATATTATACTACAATTTACCACACTTTACTGTAGTAAAACTACACTCTGTATTTTATTTTATCAGTTCACTATTCTTAATACTACAGTATGCTGAAGCATTCATTAACAACTTGTAAATAATATACAAGCCTAAAACATAGGCAGTATACCTAACTCTCAAAAACACTAGTATTTATTATAGAATTTACCTTAACCTCTTAGTTTTTCGTGTATTGTTACTAAATAGTGTAGCAATATATAAACCATGTCAACATTCTGGAATAATCAATTTACCAGGAGGATCTCTGGAGAGCAAAAGCAGGAAAGGTTTGAGGCACCAGAGTGGACAAAAAAGCAGAGAGACTGAATACACACGAGAGACCAGCCAATCAGATTGAAGTACCTGCCCACTACTGAAAGTAATGTCGGAGCCAATCAGATTTTTCTTTCTTTTCATAAAGAACGGGGTTCAAATCCCACTTAGGCACTTGTAAACTATCATTTTAGATCATTTTGGCAAAAATTTATTAGAGCCACAAATTATCTAAAACTTGTTTTCATGTTTGAATAGCCAATAAATGTGCTAAATAAATTTAAATATTAGTTTAAATACATTCATAGTGGTTTTAAATATCTTTTAATATGTAAAGTAGACAAGTTCACACTCAACAACTGAATAAAACAAGTCTTCGTTTTTAGTTTATTTAAAAACAATTACAAATGGAGTAATTCAACTCACAATTAAATGATCTGATTGAGTGATAGAATAATAAAGGTTAAACTTTAATTGAATGATCAGTCAAGTGTTTCCAAATGAAATCTGTTAAAATAAGAGTCCTAAAACAGGAACAAAGACACTCATGAAACAAAATGTGATTGTTCATTTTATTTTTTATTAGATGGTTGGTTTTAAGTACTTCAAAAATAGTAGATAAGCCTTAAATATAGAGGGGGAAATACAGAAAAAAAAAACAGAAATTCAACAATATATATGCATTACATTACAATCTCACAATAAAAATTTAATTAAAAACCATATAGAGGACTAAAATATTGCTAAGAGGCATAACATCAACAATAATACAAATACTTTTTAAATAGGTTTTAAATACTAAATAAAATTAATAGTATCAATCCAAAATATGAAAAAGGTAACACTTTACAATAAGGTTGTATTAATTAATTAAGTTTATGTAAGTACTAATGTGAACAAACAATGCAGTGCAATACAGTTACAGTTCATTACAGTATTCATTAATTAATGGAAATAAAATTATTGGTTAACTCTTGTTAAATCACAGTGCATTAACATTAATGTTAACAAGCATACCTTTAAATTGTAATAATGCAATAGTAAACGTTAAACTATAATTAATAAAGGTTTAAAAGTATAGTTCATTATTAGTTCATGTTAGTACATAGATTAACTAAAAATACCAAAAAGTAACAAAACACTTTTTTCAGTTTTAAGAGCTTTAAAAATAATATATATATATATATATATATATATATATATATATATATATATATATATATATATATATATATATATATATATATATAGTTATTATGGCATGTAATTAATGTTACTACTAATTAAATTGTTAGAAAATACTGTCAGAGGATGGGCAAAACACAAAAATAAAACAAAATATGCGCATTGACACAAACGACCAAGTGCAAAAACATAAATAACAGCCCTGTTCATTCATAATTATGTGAAATAAATCACAAGAGGGTAAATTTTGTTTTAAAAAAACTGAAGTTCATTGACTTATACACAACAGTAAAACAATGCTTTTGCACAACAGTAACACATTGCGAGTAGTAAAGTCTCTTACCTTTGACAGATGTTGTAAATCCGCTGAATAAAACAAAAGAAGCAGATCTCGGATGTGTTTATTTCACTCTCCGAGTCAGAATGAAAATGGCATCTTCAAATTTCCCGCTGGTTCAAAAACACGGAAGTGCGCCACAAAGCGCAAGTGGTCGAAAGTATGCGTGCATGCTCTCTGTCTCACACATGCAGAGATAGAGCGCTCCGTGTCAACATACTTTTTATCTTTGGCCTTTTTATAGAAAGTAGCAAGTCTTCACAAGTCAATAGGCGCAAGTCCAAGTGAAAGTCTGAGTCAATTATGTTCAAGTCCAAGTCGAGTTGCAAGTCTTTTCATATTTTGTCAATTCGAGTCTGAAGTCATCAAATTCATGACTCGAGTCTGACTCGAGTCCAAGTCACATGACTCGAGTCCACACCTCTGGTTTTGCCGCTAGTCTATATGTCTGCAAACTGCAAATCAAATGTATTGGATCTATGATATCACGTTAAACAAAGGGAACCTCACCTTTTAACAAAATGAAGACGATGAAACTCCCACGTGAGCAGATGCAGTTCAGGAAAAATACTGGATAGTAATGTTTTATTTAATTTGAAAAATAAATACAGGAAAACGCCGTTATATTACGTACATGTGATTTCAAGAAAACCAAAAATAAAACAAATGTGCTGCTTTTGAACATAACAGAAGTTTACTCTTGAAAATCTGCTGTAAATTAACAGCTATTTCTAGCAGTGTACCCAATTAATACAGAATTGATCTTAAAATGTTATTATTTGTTGGTCATAAACTCTGGAACACTCTTCCAGTTCACATCAGACTTTCCCCTGCATTTCTGTGTTTGAGTCTGTTTTAAAGACCTTTCTGTTTTCTCTTGCTTTAAATACTCCTTGATCGCTGTTTTATTGCTTTTATTTGTAAAAGGGCTGGTCCGCTAAAATATCGTATGTTAAACTAGTTGATGTGTAATGTATCTGTGTGAACATAAACAATATCTCTGGATGTAAAATGCTCAAAGTTCAATGCAAAGGGAGACCTTGATTTGTACAGTAGCAAAGCCTACAATCGTCAAATTTTGGGGACTACAAAAACCACTTCCGGCTCTTTTGAGATCACAAAGGTTTGTTTACCGCACACACACACACACACAGCGCAGCTAAGGGCCGTGGCCAGAGGCGCTGTAACGTTACAGCAGAAGTGAAGCTAAAATGCGTCTATACACGGCTGTTTCCACAGAGCTTCGTCTGTTTCTGTATTTAAGTTTCCAAAGGACACGACACAAAGACAGAAGTGCAGAATCAGAAACAGCTCCAGAATCTCTCCCAGTTCAGTGCTGGATTCAGCTAAAATCTCCTCAAAGCAGAAGCTGTGAGCTCGACCTGTAAGTGTTTTTATTAGTTAAAATTGATCATGACATGTTCAGTGTCTAGCGTTAACGGTTTGCTGTAGCAATGATGTAAACAATGGCAAATGCTGCTTTGCACCGTAAATGATTGAGCTACAAACTCATATTTATCAAACTGCTATAAACACACACACACACACACACCTCACATAGCCTCTCTATGTGTGTGCGCGACTGCATTGATTCTCTGTAGGCATCTTTTCCAAACGTTTTACATCTCAGATAATGAAGTCGCAAAAGATATGTGGATGATTCACATTACTTACACCTGCATATTCCGGATATATGTGAAAGACGTTGAGTAAAAAAAAAATACAGGATAACTCACCGGACTCGTGCAGCAGCAGAAAAATAAATCAAGGCTCACACAGGTGACATCTTTACTCTTCTGTCATGATATATTACAGAAAATAACTTAATCCGAGCATCAGAGAAAAAGACAGTCCCGCGCACATGCGCTTGTTACAGAAAGTTCACACATTCACGGACACACATAGACACACACAATAGCGATGTCTCTTAACGCGTCCTGTGCGAAATGAGACGCTGCATCATTTAAAGAGCCCATATTATACATGAAATAGGGTCATATCTTGGTTGTAAGGGTCTCCAACAACAGTCTATTATGCATGCAAGGTCAAAAAACACTTTCGTGGTCTTATAATCTGCATTTATTTTTACCTAATTATCCCAGCGACTCCTGTTTGAATCGTCCAGTGATTCATTTGTTCCCAAACCCCTCCTTAGTGCGAAGCTAATCTGCGCTGATTGGACCGATGACAGTCTGTCGCGATTGGTCGACTGCCTTCAGTCAGAGAATGAAATGCCCAACAGCTAATCAGCAATATAAAAGTAATCACAGTTCATACACGCTCGATAGTGTAGGCGTGGAGTTTAGCTGCCAGTGGGTCAATGTAAATACAGACTGTGGACTTGAAAATTCAGACGACTGACTATTTTATTGAGCAAAAACTCCAAAAACAGTTGAGGAGATCTCCTAGCTTCTCACTCTGCTCTTTTCACAGACCCACACACACACGCACTTAACCCTGCTCCGGACGACAACGCGCGCACACACACACACACACACACACACACACCTCCGGACGACAGCGCGCGCACACAGACACACACACTACTCCTCGTCCACGGAGCTCCGTTAACGCAGCACGCGCCGCGTTTTTAACGTGACTTTGCACGCGATAAGAGAATAAAGCCAGTTAACCTGATACAGTACACGCAGTTACAAGTAACAAATCACAACTAAATACATTTGCAAGCTCGAATCAACGAGGCAACAAATTTAATCGCATACTTACACTTGAGAAATGGAGGAATAAACCCATCCTGACATGTCCATCAGTAAGTTACTCTTTACTGATCCTTCCTTTAACAAAAGCTGATGAAGTATTCTTTGTAGCATGTAGCTTCCAGAAGTTTCCAGTAGTTTCCAACTGCTTGGTTATAATGCTGAGGTTTCATCTTTGGGTAGAGACTCGATAATATCCATCTGCAGTGTGACTTCAATCGACCGGCATGTTTGTGTATGTGTGTGTGTGTGTGTCTGGGTTTCGGCGTCAGAGGGCGGGGCCTCAGGTTTGAAATCTCCCGGGTTTGCGCGTGCACGTGAATAACTTGGTTTCGTTCGTACGTCATGGCGAAACACCTAATGAATCGGTATCAAGGCGACTCGTTTGAAGCACTATGAGTCGACTCTTTTATAGATGAATCAACCGTTTTAAACACTGAACTCTTACAGATTTAAGCCTTAGCTGGATACTTCACTTCACTTAGAGCTGTGTTACACACTACATGGAGGGGCATTTTCATAAACCCATAATATGGGCTCTTTAAATTAATGTACTTGCACCTCAGAAGACAATTGACACACAATGAACACGTGGGAGCGTTTGAAGCCAGACGCGGAGATCTTGACACGCTCCAGACGCTCGGAGGTAATTAATAAATACACTAATACTGAAACAGTTCAGGCATTTTAGAATCACTAAAACACCATTTAAGATGTTCTGCAGTGTGCTCAGTCTGCTGGTTTGTCCATTCACACACTCATCATCATCTCTAACAAACCATTTTTTAATGTACATACTGTAATTTGTTAAGTGCACTTCGTAGTTTATGTGCATCTTATCAAATAAAAGTTTAACCTACTCAGTTATGCACATGTTTTATTATGCGTATTTTCAAAAGTTATGTGAATCATGACGTTTCCATTAATCTTTTTTATGCACATCTCCAAAATGAGCTCTAAAATAGGTGTGTGGAAATGTAAGACTAATGCGAGAAATACCGCTTCATCTTTAAAAAAGGGGAGGAGACCGACAGAATCTGAGTTTAGAGAATAAACCTGCTCCGGACCAGGTTAGATTCACAGAGTAAGTGACCACAGTAACTGACTCTGAGTTAAAGTTAACTCTCTTTCAGAAACAGGCTTGACTTACCCTGATTTCTCCAGTTTAACAAACCTGCCATTTTGAAACGGAAAACCCAGAGTTTAACTCATTTCAGGGTTAAACTACTCTGAGTTTTAACTTAACCTCCTTTCTGAAACAGGCCCCTGAAGCCTTATATGCAATACAATCACTCAAACCCTGCAGAACTGAAGATTAATGTGGCATAGATACTCTCATGTTGAAAGAACTTAATTCCACATCATTAACTCCAATAACCAAACTCCCGGATTTAGATACTGACATGATTTGTTATGATTTAGGATCGTTTCGTTCTTCAAAACTCATCTGAGACTTGTTGACGTAGTAACAGTTCTGGTAGCTCAAACCGACTTGGGAGCAGAGTTATTTCATATAAATGAGTGAACATTATAAAGAAAAAAAAAAATATATATTTATATATATATATACTAATAAGACATGCAATCTGCTCTCCAGAAGAAAAGTACCCTCTGGAGGTTCAAAGAGAAACATTATTGATATGAACGTTTTAGATACAAATGTGTACATGCACAATATTCCACTTTATTTAAAAAAAATATAAAAAAAAGGATAATTTATGCAGTCATGCAGGAAAAATTGGCTTCCTGGTGTTTTTATTATGTAATTGGCAGAATACAATTCAGATATGAGACTGTAAAAATACAACATCCATTACTCAAAGATAAATCAAAGAATTATAGATGCATACCTGACCAGAGAAGTACATTGCAGCATAAGTCTCAGAGATGCTGCAATGGGGTGTCTTTCTACAAGATCCCCCCCGACCCATATCACATCTTACCTTATATACTCGAGTCAAAACACACAGCCATAAATTCAAGACAATAGAAGCGTCACACAGACCCTTGCCTAGATAATTTGAGGAGTTACCCATCTCTAAGGAGAAGAAGCATCTGGCAGAGATCTTATCAGTCAAAAACCAAATCAACATATACAAGTGAATTAATAGAGTGAAATTAAGGGTGATTTACCAATCACACAGAGACCTTTACAATGACACAAACATGAATATAGTGCTGCAAGATACACCATATTAAACCCTGGACATTTTAAGTGAAAATCTAAATGATTTGCTCTGATTAGAAGGTAACATAAGGATCAAGAAGGGGGGCTTGAGTGAACTTTCTCGCATTTCCCCCTGGTGTGGTGTAGCTCTGTTTTTCCAGCTTGTGTTTTCATTGTCAACAGTGATTTGAGTAGAACAGTTGAACTGCTGCTTTCCTCATCTTCTTCTCAGATCAGAAGCTTGCTGTATTGCATATCGGTTCTTATGATCTTGTCTCATTAAATGCCATAACAGTTCTCAGTGTCTGACATTCTGGAATCTTACAATGCTAAATTAATTTATACAGTAAGTCCTTACGCTGATTAAAACGTGAGCAGGCCTAGGCTACTACAATAAAGAAATTAAAGCATTGCTGATCATGATTTCGAGGATCGATAGATCAGTCCTTCACAACACACACATCGATCTCAGATCAGTTTATCCAGACATTCTAATCTGACTAAAGAACTTAATTAGCCAGAGATCAGTAATCAAGATTAAAAGATCCAGGATCTGCCAAATCATCTCAGATCATTTAAGCGAGGTATGAAGAACAGACCCCAGGTCACAGGCAAACAAAACAACACTAAAGCCCATAGAGTCACTACACAAACAGACAATTAACATACTGGATACAAATACTCTGAGACATCATCATCGTACCATTTTAAAATAAACATAAACTGTTGAGCTGGGAAAATGTCATGAAGTATTGAAACATTGGCCTGATGTATGAAATCATTGATGGTCTGTCATCTCCACCTCTCAGTCAGTTTGTAAACGTAATGAACACAACACACACAGAGCAACACAGATACAGTTTGTACATATACATTTTCATTATTAAGATCTACATAACTATTTTAGTGCTTCTTAACTATGCTTGATTGATTTGTATAATTTTTTATAATTAATTATAATTAATTAACAGATGTTAACCTTTTTAACATCTGTCCAGCGACAGCAGATAGAAAATAGCCTTATAGCTAATTCTGGTGCATTTGCAGAAATGATAATTAATGGACACTGTCCCTGCCAAATAAACAAACTGCCAAATAAAATACAGATGCAGACTTTCCATTTAACAAACTTAATACAGAAATGACATTGACTAACACAGCTCTGTGTACTGTCAGAGGAGGAAAGAGTCAGTCCTTCAAACAAACAACACTTTACCATAAAAAATAAAAGAATCTACCTCATTTAGTGTGGTGTAACCCCATTATAAACTCTTTCTGCTGTGATATTTTCTATAATTACTCATTTATTTGACTCCAGTATTGTTTTCTAGTGTTCATTTCATTTCTCCAGCCATAATGCTGCATCAATCCTGCACATAGGAAATCTGCCTAGCGATTTTTAAGCGGGTAAGGATAAGACATTGTGATTGGTTGATTTTGCTAAGCTCCGCCCACTGTGCTGAGTTGGAGCGGTAGTTGTTCAGTGCCGTGCGAGAGATTGAGGTGAGCGGGAGGAGAACAGCGTTAGCTTTGTAACACAGTGGATTTATTCTTGCTAGATGGGGAATTGAAAGCAGTATATTTCCAGGGAAAAGGCAGAAGAATCGATAATGGTGCTCTCTTTGATTTAGGAAACAAATATTGAATGTCGGCGAGTAGGGCAGCGCGGGGCACAAAGTAACGCGGGTTAAATGTCATGTAATAAGGCAGTCGATCTCTGCTGATGATCTTATGGACACAATAACAGCTCGTTTTTTATTTTGTATTAATTTTGTTTATTGAACACTTATATGTAGGAATATATGCAGATACATTGCTTTATTTGCAGAGTGAGTTCAGAATAGTGCTGTATTTCTGGATTAATATGCCTGTGTTGATGCAGGCCAGGCTTATAGTGTATTTGATTTTTTTTCTAGAGAGAATATGGGGAGAAACCCAGCCTGATTCTGTGACTTTTTTTTTTTCCCAGTGGATTTTGAAGTGTTTTGCAGTTAAGCAGGACTGTAGGAACGTTTATTTTTTTTTTACTTAAAGGGATTTTAATACCTGTGAATTGGACTGACAGATCTGAGCTCAGCAAAGTGAATTAAACAGATGGAAAAAAAGTAAACACGTGCACTGATAAAACACACACAGAGAACTGCTTATTGTATAGTATATTTGCATTTACTATTCAAGAAATACAAGCTGATATTCTGTACGCAACTAGAAGTTTCTGATTTCAAAATTCCTCAAGGTGATTAAGGAATTTTTGACCATTGTGTGTGTGTATGTATGTATGTATATATATATATATATATATATATATATATATATATATATATATATATATATATATATATATATGTGTGTGTGTGTATTCAGCCAAACTTGGTGCAGCATCTCAATGAATGACATGAACACACACTGCACTGGGCTGTGGGGAGAGTTAATTGTGACTAAAGAGACAAACGGTTATTTTTGGGCTCATAAGAAGTGAAGTCTCAGTGTAGTCCAGTCTGGCAGATAATCGGAGATCAGTCGATTATTATGTAAATCTACAAACCTGCTGAGGATAGTATAAGACAGGGGACAGCAACCTATTTAGACTTTAACAGAACCGGACAGATTTGAGCAAACACAGATGTAATCAAAGATCAACAAATGAAAAGAGAAAATTGACACAAACGGCTCAGTACAAATGTGTTCAGATGAGATCTGCTTATAGAGACTGAGACTCTTAAATACTAAAGCTTTTATATAGGGATGCACCGATATGGATCTTTAGACCAATACCGATAACTCCGAGTTGCAGGCTGATATGCATAGACTGATAATTATAAATATTTCAAATTGCTTTATTATTATACAGCAAACTTCATAAAAGATTGGACTGCTCTGATGAACTGAGTAGTCTATACTCAAAGCAAAACAGCTATAATTGCAAGGTAATTTCACAGACCTATATTCACCATTTCACATAAATCTGCATGCAAAAAACTCCTTTTCATAGCAAATTAACATGCAACTGACTGTTGCATAAAAATAATATATTAAATAAGAAAATAGGGTTTAATCAACAAGCAAATTAAATATATTTAAATAAGATGAAAATGAAAGAGCTAAGGACTGAAACAGATCAACTGTTTATGAAGTAAACGTGTTACAGTGATGTACACATGTACAAATATGTCATGTCAGATAAACCCTTTTCAGAGGGGTTTTGACTGTTCAGAGCCACCGCATAAGCAAAGCTAGATACATAGATTCATCCTATTTGGCGTTTTAGATTCTCTTGAACAGGTGCTGCAGTGCTGGACAATCAGACAGCGCTTCTGTGTTTGTTCTTGCTGTCAATCGCGGGACAATTGTTCAATGAATCATTTTGGATAAACCGCTGTAAGTTTCGCTCAACTGCAGGCACAGATTTGCCCTCAGAGTCAGATTTTGATTCAACAACAAATATTGAGCTCAGATGACTTTGACAAACACAGAGCAGAATATAAAGACAGAATGAGTGGCGAGTTGAGAGCCCGTATTCTGGATTCAGTGACCGCCGCACCTAAACTCTCCCCCTGTTGATATGTGAAGGCTGTCAGATGTGCGTGCGGTGATCGCTCTCGCTCGCTCGTTATAATCGATATGAATATTCCAATCAAACATACACAATCTTACATCAACACACGGCAAGCAAAGTGCTAATAAGAACAAATAATCAGATTAGATTACAAACAAACTAACAAGCTGTTGTTTAGCACGTGTGCAGGGGCTGCGCAGTTTGGTGTGTGTGTGTGAAGCGGAGAGGGAGAGACAGAAAACACGAGTGCTTTTTTCGCATTGAGACTGATAAATGATTGGACCAAGTTACGTGTGTCCTCGCTCATTCACCGGCTGCAACTAAAAGAGAAAGGAGTTCACCACAAATCTAATATTATTCAGGCCCTGGAGTAATAAGTCAATCTCCCCTGATATCTCTAACATAACAGACACACAGAGCAGGAAAGGTTTACACGTGATAATTTTACTGAGGCCATTTGAAGCACAATACACAATGACACTCAATCAAACGCATCTACAATGATGAGGAGCATGGTTACTTACTGAGATATTAACGCACAGCAGTGCTACGTGAAGAAAAGACGGACTTTGAAGGAATAATCGGTGTGAGGAGAGATCATTATAGTGCACTGGACAAGTCTGAACATGTTCCGCACACGCGAGCGCGGCAAGCAGATCTGTACAATTACTGAATTATCGGCTTAAAGATATCGGCCTAATTTAGACATCGGATCAATAACGATAATCTTAAATGATCATTTATCGGCTGATAACGATATGGGCACAGATATATCGTGCATCTACTTTTATATCAGTTATCGGTGTTGTTGTAGAATGAGGGCAGTGTTGTGGAGCTACACCTCTGTATGTGGGTATGGACAGCTTCAGTTTGGGAGGAATCTAGAGGGAAACACCCAAAATAGCTCCAGTGTTTTAGGAGGTTATGCATCACCTCAGATGTATTTGTAAATCTGAAGTTAACCATTATATTTAATCTAAAGTGAAATGCAGTTACACAATGTCAGTTACATGTGGGGTGTTTTTATCAATATGGCCTTTACTTTAACTGTTTCTTTTCTAAAATGCTTGCTAATCGAGTTTAAATGTAAGAAACTGTATTTGTGGTAAAGCTGTAAAATGTGTTGTATTATAAACCTGGATTGAACAAATTTAAGGTAAAGCCAAACATGCATTCCTCATCTATCATATTCATTTATTTTAAATGCAACGACTGAAAACAGCAATAAACAGTGTATATAACACTGCAATACCACTGAGAATGAAGATAATGGATCTCTTGCTGACTTAGTTGATCGTTTGTAAATAGAAAAGTAAAATAAACTGTAAAATAGGCTCGCTGTATTAAAATAAAGAACAGTATTTAACAAAAATAAAGCAAAATACTCAGCAAGTTACAGGGGTGTCACCTGCACAGCATCCAATTCCTTCCATTCAGTGTTTTTTTCTGCATCGTGCAACAGATTAAAAACACAATATTTTCAACACTGTAATGGCACAGAAAATAAGACCGTGACAGTTCTTATCTTTATTTGTAGTGGTTTAAAATGGGCTAACTGATAATGTTTGTACAACAGATTTACCTCATTTACCCTCTAGATTGTGCTTCTGATCCATCACGTTGTAGGGAATGGGGTTAAACTTTTATATAATAGTTGAAAAGGTAAGAGAAGTGAAATAGTGGAGGTGTGGAGAGATGCACGGTTGGCACTGCAGTTTAGGTTATTTAAGAGAACTATCAGTGGTCAAAAGGTCTTTGAATCCTGCTGGGTCGAGCTGCTCACCATTCTCTCCATTTCCCCTCAAAGCCTGATCAGCAGTTTGATGGTGGTCTACGCCAACTGTTGAACCAAAGAGATGGAGTTTCTGTAACGCCATACGTCATTCAGGCATTCAGAGGCCAGTGTTCAGGAAAACACTGCTTAACTGAGTTGTTGTCCTTTTCTGCCCTTCTGCACAGTAGCATGAGATTCTCCAGGCCTCTTGACAGACTCCTGTAATTCATTCATTGCTTTTTCTAGGAATGCCTTGGAAGATGTTATTTTGATTGATTCTGCAGTGTTCAGGGCCCTCATGTATCAATGCTGTGTTTGCACACAAACTTTGTGTACGCCAGGTTTCACGCTCGCGTTTGGATTTACTAACGATGAACTGAACGTGGGAATGTGCGCAGGTCCACGCTAGCTTCATGTCTGGCGTACGTGTGTTTCATGTGTGTGTTGTTTTATTTCCATTGGCGACTCCTAGAGGCAGTTGTGTTAAATTGCTCTCTACAAAGTGTCTTTGAGTCGTGCAATGGCAGCTGTATGAGTCGGGTTCTTCCGTTTGTCTAGCAGGTATGTAAGGTTTCCATGCCATACAGTTGACCAGCCAAACATTAAAGCGCAACTTGCAGCGGTCGCCGGTTTCCCAGTGTAATCGGATTGATCTACTGCACAAACATTGCTATAAAGCAGCCATCTGAAGATGAATTTGCATTTGTGAATCACAAACATTTCCATTCAATAAATGTGCAAATAATATTAGATGCAGACTTATTAATGATTCCTGCTTTTCTTCCTTGTGAAGAAGAGTAGGGAAAATCTGATAGGTAGCGGATTTGAGTTCATCAGACGCTGGATTCGAACAGAGTTCATGCTCGAACGTGTCAAAACATGTTGCCATGTGTTTTCCAAGCTGCACAACTCACACTGCTGAAGATACTACAAAGTTGTAGACCTTTATATCGCACTAATTCTTTTTTTAATTCACTCAGTGCGATGTTCAGACACAATTGTGTTAACCGCATCCGCTAAGCTCTCCCACTCTTTTTCTTTTGTTGTTAATTCCGGAGGACAAACTTGCAAATGACATTTTTTCTCCAGCCTACTTCTGAAAGCAGCACCTCCAATTCACATTCTGTTCAGTTTCTCTTTTTGCTTGGTTTTGCCGTTGCTTTTTCGTTGGGTTTTGCCAAACTAGAGTCATTAGCATATTCATACGGGGGAGGAGACAGGGAGGGGTTTTGTGCTCGTGCATGATGCGCTCAGTTTCACGTTCATTCACATGTACAAAGAGAATATGCGTGGGATTCGGTGTGCGCAGTGTTTCATACATCTGAATTTCTTACTGCGTACGCACATTTACAGCTTGGTGCGTACGCAATGTTTTAGTATGATTTCAACACAAGTCTTCATACATGAGGCCTCAGTTCACCCAGCAACTGCCTCAAATACCCTTTACTCACAACTAGTGGTGTGACGAGACGTCTACTCGACAAGGCAAGATTTTTACCCTATTTCACAGAAATCCTTAGTAATGAAACACAGCAATGTAATTTTCTTAGAGTTGAAATATTTTGATAATATATAAATTAAAAAATCGATTTTTATTCTTAATTTAAAACAATTTAGGTGTTTTTAAATCAAAGATATAAATTTAATTATCTCTTTATCGTATGTAATTACCATAATTATTCCCATAACTGTATATGTATGCGATTAAAGTTACTGAAGTTTTATTTTGTGACAGTATTTGATTTTTTTTAATGATTACCTGCTTACATTTATCATCTTTTAAAGGTGACTTGTATCTGACAGCTGATAATAAAAGAGCGCTCCTCTCCAGTGCTGTCTTTAATCTGTCCGTATGGTTTCATCTTTTTATTCTGGTTTTGACAAGTTTTACTATTGTTTATGACAGAAGTTCTCATTTGGCCATCTTCTTTTAATCTAGGCATTTTTAAACCAGAAGGCATCTTATTGTCAAGTCGATGGCGTGAGTTGTGCATGTGATGTATGCAACAGTATTAATTTATATTGGTTACATGGTAGATGTTGTGCTCGCTCTGCCATGAACGTGCTAAAATACTTGTGCTACATGGCCGTGTAAAAGCTTGTTTTAGTGCTTGTGTTGAATTTGGTCACTTAAATCATGAAAAGTAAACGTCGGCTTTTCTTGTACAGCCTGCAGTTCAGTATGTGTGTGTGCACTTACAGATGTGTGTAGGTGCAGAGATTATAGTGTCAAACAGCTGTGTGGACCGTCCGGTCGCAAAATGCGGCTAGAAGTCCTACACAATGGTAATAGTTTAATAGCGGTGTTTACATCTGTACTGCTCTTCAATATTGCGGCTTTCTGCACATCTAAGGTGACGTTTTATCGTGTGCTAATGTCCATGGGTAATTTGTGTGGCTGCAGTTGTAGGCTCTGCTTGGACATAAATAACGCAGCAGCCTAAAACTCATGTGGCAAAACTATTTTTTAAATTATTTTTATTAAAAGTTTAATATTATAAAAATATTTCTGGTTTTAATGTATTGTATTAAATTATACCCCCCCTCCGTTGACGATTTGATTGATCCGTTGCTCAATTACTACTAACACATGTTCAAAATGGAGAAAAGAGAGGAGATGTGGAGCGCTAAATCAGACATGAAACAAACAACAAACAATGCCTTTATATGAAAACTGCCATGACAAATTGGATAATAAGAGATTGTTAAGCTTACCAGCACTATTACTACCATGCTTTTAATAAACTTCTAATGTTTTTGGGAGCGACGGGCAGCTATATCAGTGATTATTTATTATCGCCACACAGTCACTGCATGGCCTTTTACTTGACATAAATGCAGACGAGGTGTGTTTGTCCAGGCAGGGGGACAGTAACGCATTTTTAACCATTTCCGCCAAGAATTTTTTATAAAATCTGGATTTATGCAGAATAATTTTAGGATTATCATAGCTAAAAAAAAAAAAAAAATTAATTGTTTACATTGCAAATTGTTTATTGTAATATATAAATTAGATCCACTAATTTGGTAAAGAGAGCAAGTCTCCTATAATATATAGGCAGAAAATATTATTTTACAAACTGTTGTAAATATATCAAATGAACGTTTTGATATTACTATTATATTACAATACAAATTGTGAAATGAATTAAAAAATGAATAAATATAAATTTACACAAGTAAATAAATAGACTTAATGGTGGGCCATAAATCTGCAGATTTGCTGCATGCACAGACACCGTGTGGACCTACAACATCTATTTCAGACAACAGCTTAAAATTTAGAGGGTTTTCTTGTTAATAAGACCAGTTTTTTTCAGATACTCTAAAGTATGAAGCTAGGGCACTCTTGAAGTTAGAAAGAAACATTTCTGTATAAAATTGCACATATTCTGCAGAGTGCGAGTACTCCAGCCATGGTGTCATCCTTCAGACCTCAGTTTTGAACAGCATGCTTCCTGCAATGTGACAGCATCAAAGATTGAGTCAGCGTTTTAAAAAGCTTTGACTCAGCATTTTTGGCAGACGCTTACCTTAAATGTGCAGTATGTAAGTTAAACACACAGTAGTTGAACTAGGTATTGCATTCCTGGATCAAAACAAATGCAAGTGCAGGTTGCCAGATTGACAACAGCAAGCCTAATTTAAGACATGTTATAAGTAAATTTAACGGCACGCATAGAGATATTTCCCACATTCAACACCTCGAATTGAAATATTGGAAACAGCTTCTATTTCTCACAGGTGAACAGCAGGATAAAGTGATCAGCTCAGGTGCTTTATTCAGGGTTAAATGCTAATAAAGTGAGTTTGACATGACATTTATCAGCACACTACTGACAGCAGCAGCAGCAGATAGTTCAGCTCAGATCTGGAGAATCAAATAAACCATCTGAAACTGAACTTCAGAACTGAGACTCACTTTTAATAATGTTCAAGAGGTTTAATATGTAGTAGATGATTGGCTGGATTGGCTACTAGATGATTGCTTCTGAATGGCTGGATTTAAATGTCGTGTTTTGACTTGTGCAAACGGCCAAATTGCTCATCACTGCGTATCTCGTCATGTTTTACCGTTTCCTTTACTCACTTTATAATGCTGGGGTGCCAGACAGTATCTCACTGTCAAATAATGTCCAGTTCAGACTGCATGATTGTCACAGTAGTCGTGTGTCAGATGTGTTCACACTGCAGGACTATCTGGGCTAGCGTTTTGTCGCTGCTTTGTTTACACAGCAAGAAGGATCAGCGACAGGGACTTTCACACTGCATGACTTTACTATAGGAAGAATCACTGATAACTTTGTCTAAACTACATCTCACAGACAAAAACACGTCGTATATCTTTTGTTATTAACTACATAATGAGAAAGAAGCCTTTAATGGGGTAGAAAATGTCCATATTTGCTCACCTGGGTTTAAAGGGAATTAGCAAATTCTCCCAACGTTGATAATAAACTAATTTCTTTCTGTATAAAACGTCAAACAGACACGGTTGCTCCTGAGTCCTGTCAAACCTCCACTAGTTTTTCCTCCATTTCGTGGGTCCAAATAAACTGAAAAAGAGCGCTTTTACCTTCTCCCCCAGCCTCCCGCTGGCCTGCAGCAGGTATACTCACACACACACACGCACATACACAAGTGAATGCTGCTCTCTCATTGGCTGTAGGCGATCGCCGATGTTATTGTCAGTCATAACTCAATTCACACGGCATGATTTGAATCGCAGACAGCTCCAGATATTTAGCACGCCAAATATTCAGCAGGCATCGGCGATTCTCTCAGATCGCGTCTTTGATAGCAGCGATTTGCCTGTGATTTCGGGCAATTGTCGGTGATTTCTTTAAACCTGTCGGGGGGGCTAAAATCACGCAGTCTGAACTCGGCATAAGTCAAACAATCTCCTGTTCATACACAGACCCACACGCTGTGATCATTGAGGAGAAAAAACATTTACAGTACTCTCATCAGCATCAATCATATTTGAAAATTAAACCAGGAATCAAACAACAAAGAAACACAACACTGCAAACACCAGACAAATACACACTCATAACTTTTCAGAAAGGGATCAATTAGAAACAAACTCAGTCCTCCAGCAACAAAAGTACTCTGATTCTTGTCATCAACATCACAAATAATTCAATGCAGCCGTTCAAAAGTCCCTGTAGGAGGATAAAATCTGAAGGTGCAAGTCAGAATCAACAGTCACAGTGTTTAGCTGGTTTACTCATGAGTCCCTGTTGAAGGTTGGGGCTTTGCGGTTGCAGACTGAAGCTTTGCAGTGCTGGCAGTAGAGGCTTTGCGGTTCTCACTTTCGTTGAAGATTTACATTGCTCACACATTCATCCGCTTCTTGACATCTCGACAGGGTTTAAACAACGCTGGGTAAAGAAAAGCATGAGTTAAAACTCCAACGAACGTCTTTGAAGAAACCGAAACTTTGTTAAAACAACCAACTGCAGCGTGAGACTTCCATGACTGCCAGAGGCCCTGTGTCACTTCCTTCTCTCTCTCTTTACTTCTAGCACTTACTTTTCTATGACGCTAAGCATTGCCCTCTTCAAGGAACAGACGTCATCGATGATAAAAGTATGTACTGCGATTGCTGAACACGTTTTATTTATGACATTGTCACAATGTATCGTTTTGTTAGGACACGCAGTTACAATGTGACCCGCTCACCTAATGTTTACGCTTGTAATATTCATTTGCTAATTAATTACCTCATGTGGAACTCTGAATCTACGTCTCATTTCAGAGTCTGCTAATGTCCTCTGGAGGCTGCAATTTTGGCCATGAGTGCATGCTTTAAGAGTCTTCCGGACTGAATGAATGAAATAAGCTGTTTTCCACCATCTGGCAACCTCTGATGCTGAATTATAATTGAGCACAAGTAAAATAACAATAACAAGTTAAATGACCAAAACAAAGACAGCCGCTCCGGCACGTAACGCACATGTGCACAGCAGAATATCTGACTTCAGCATTGTGTTTCAGATAAACAGGAGTGTTCACTCAGCATGATTCCTGAATATCTGCACACACATGATGCTGTTCTTATAGAGTCAACAACTTACAGCACCTCTAAATCTGAATTAAACAGACAAACTTAAGTCATTTTATTTGCAACGAGATTTACGGGAGGAAACAATATAAAGATAGAGTAAATAAGTAAAACACTAAACTGTTGATCTATTTTGTTTTTGTCAAAGTCATGTACATGTTCTATAATTATAGTTTTCTATAGCGATATTATTCAATAACTTCAAGAAGTGAGTGAGTGCAGTTTATTAAGTAGTGCAGTACAAGCAATAACAGTGCAGTAACATACAAAAAAGTCAAGTAACCGGTGAATGGTTTGTAAGGTCCACTAAAGTTAATGGTTTGTAAGATCCACTCATTCACACTTGCATAGCCTACTACAACCAAGTGAAAGAGCTGCTGTCTTAAAAGGGCTTTTGGGGGCTTCTCTGCTGGAGCTCCGTCTGCAGAGCTCCTTGGATGTTTACAAGGAAAAGTGCATTTCCCTCTGAGTTGAGATCTTCATCCAGGTTGGCCAGACCTACTGTATGTTGCAGTGGTAAATGCAGTTAATGTGCCTGCCTGACATGGCCCCATTGAGCCATTTCCTCCTTTTGATGCTGTTTCTGGTCTGAATCCTCCAGTTCCTGCAGGGCAGAATGTCAGAGAACAAGACCCTAGTGTGTGGAAACATCTTGCAAATCTCTGCCGTGTGTGTCTTAATCTCCTGATGGAGATCTACAAGGTTGCGACCCTGCAACAACGAGCTGTTTGCACCCAGGTGAATGATCAAAAGTTCAGGAGCAGCAGAATATCATTCGTCTCCGCCCTTCTCTCACAACTAATAACAGCAGTTCTCATCCACGCATTAGTTACTTCTCGTCTTGACTACTGTAATGCACTTCTGTCTGGGCTTCCTTCTAAACTTCTCCGTAAACTTCAACTGGTTCAGAAGCATGCAGCTCGTCACATATAGGACCCCATCTCACGAGCACATCACACCACTCCTCTATCAGCTGCACTGGCTTCCAGTAAAGTTTTGTATTGATTTAAAATATTACTTCTCACTTTCAAGGCATTTCAAAATCTTGCTCCTTAATATCTCACTGGAGTTCTCCATATCTCCACCCCTTCTCGCACTCTTAGATCAGCCAACTCCTTCTCCCTGGTACCACCTCGCACTTGATTGAGCACAATGGGAGACAGATCCTTCAGCTCTATGTCTCCTCGGCTGGAACTCGCTTCCTCTACATCTAAAGAGCAGTGATAGTCTTCACACTTTTAAATCTCGTCTAAAAGACCCATCTTTTTAAGCAGGCTTTCCTTAAACAACTTTTTATTTTAATCATGTATTTTTATATTCGCTATTGTGTTTTACCTGTTTGGTCAATGATTGTTTAGTAATGTTTTATTATTTGTTTTCATTTGTTTTAGCTTGGCTGTTGATACTTATTGTAAGGCGACCTTGGGTGTCTAGAAAAGCACTATTTAAAAATAAAATGAATTATTATTAATATGATATTATGTTCTCTGATTAGGTTCAGAAGTTAATGCGAGGGCAGAACATGTTCAGACTTGTCCAGCGCAACATGCAATAGCCAATCTTAGTGCGCGCAGCAAATGTGACGTCATCGCTGTGTTAGCGGAGGTTGGCTGTGGGTGCGCACCACATGATTTCAGCTGGTGGAGTACAGCAATATTTCACTGACAAATGTTGGAGCGCAGTATTACAAGTCATTAGCGCAATCATGTAATACTAGAGAGCGAATCTCTTTGCTCACATGCCGGTTTCCTGCTTGTGGACAAAACGTCTCGTGTGCACTCAAAACACTTGCAGCTCTCGTGTAAATGGTCTGCTCTCGCTCCGTCGATGCGGACTCACAATTTTTGTGTCTTGTGTTTCCTCCGCTTTTCGTGTTTATGCTCTGCAGAGATGCTTCAGCATACTGTAGTGTTGAGAATAGTGAACTGATAAAATGAAATACAGTGTAGTTTTACTACAGTAAAGTGTGGTGAATTGTAGAATAATATACCCTATATTGTAAAAAAACAAACTACAGCACTGGGTCATTTGTTTATATTGCACTTGTGTTACCATAGCAACTAAAGTATTACCACAACTGATTAATTAAAGTACTTTACTATAGTACTGTTCAAAACACTACAGCAGACACTAGTTCACTTTATTTTAGTTGCCATGATAAAATAGCATTGACAGTTTTCCCCAAATTTCTATCCCCAATTGTTCTATTACATTTCTGCTTGCATTAGTTATATTTAAATGTTTAATTTAAAATAGTAATTTTAGTATTTTGGTTACTGGTAATAAATAGTGTACCAATATAAATAATATCAAAAAGCACGAAGGGAAGAGGGTCAGTGTACTGAGAACAGACAGGAAAATGTGTGCGGGAGCAGTGCATATCTGAGAGAAGAACATTTGCAGTTTAGTCACAGAGGAAATCGGTGCAGGAGCAGAGATTCGCTTGCTTTTATTATGAATGCGCTCTTGACTTGTAATACTGCACTCACAACATTTGTCAGTGAAATAACGACATGGTGGAGCTCACAGAATGTTTTGAGACTCGGGTGAACAGTTCGCGCAGCTCCGCATTTGAGTTGAATATGAAACAGTTTGAAGAGATTTTGTCTGAAACAGGTACGCCTGCACCGATATTTTTTGTGATCTGTCCATGCGTGATCATAGGGAGAACCAGATGACCAATAATTCTTGGCTAGATATTGCAACAGCAGTGGGAAAGGAGGAAAGTTTTTGTAAACGTTTGAAAAAACCTGAGAGATAAGTTTGTTAAAACAAAAATAAAGAGGTCCCCAAAAACACTTCAGTGATAATCATTCTGACCCATCAGAGTTAATAGGTGCTTTCGACTTCATGCAGCGCTGCGCAGGTCAATCGATCTGTCTTAAAGTGTTGCATGCCGGTTAGAAATGTTGTCCGGATTGACACTGCGCCGACACCACGTAACTGTGACATCAAAGTATGGCGACAGCGCTCCGAGATCACACGACAGATGCAGCCGGTGAGAGAAGGGTCATCAGACGGCTTTGTCATTATGCCTCATCTTTGTGTGGTTTCATATGAGAAGTGAAAGGGGTGTAGTAAACAAAACACACGCACATGCATGATAAGTCAAAAGTCATGATTAATAGACCAAGAGCATTTTCACAGTATTTCCTACAGTCTAAAAGTTTTTATTCTGGAGAAAGTCTTACCGTACGTTCAGATTGAAAGCGCCAAAGTTAATGCAAGTCATTCATTTTCAATGAGAGCCAGCGGCGAGCTGCGCTGTGTGTCTTCGCCGGTGTGGGCGTCGAGGAGAGCTGAAATCAAGTCAACTTTATGGTTCAGCGGCAAGCAATCACAATGAAGAAGTCCAGCGCTTCAGAGGAGTTCAGAGAACACAGACCTGTGAACTCTGGTTCCGACCACAGTTGTTCCCAGACGTTTGATTATTGCGGTCGCCGGATTTTCCTTTATTTACGATGTTTTCTCACAGGAACATGCATTAAACAAGTTACTGGCGAGTTACTGATGTGCATTAACATTTACATTTAGTCATTTAGCAGATGCTTTTATCCAAAGCATAACATAAGATATATATGTTATATCTATCTTTAAAAAAGCAGGAATGTCATGCGACAGTACAAAACAGTACTGCTGCTTCAGGATATTTCAGACACATGGACACACTGGATAATGAAGTGGAGCAAAGCCACAGCACACGACACTTAATCTTCTATTGGTAAATGAATTTAATAAGAAGTGCACTAGAATTTTCACATTTTCACACTAGAAAGTGTTAGATTTTGCTGTATTTGGCTTAACCATTGTTGGGTGGCTCGCCAATGTATCAGATGACTCTAATACATAAAATCAGTAAGCTGACCAAAGTTCTTATGGAGAGAAGACTTTATTGAAGACAATGAATAGTGCAGTTCCTCAGCAGTGATGTTAAGCAGTCAGCATTCGGTCTCACTCGCACACTGAGACGAGGAGAGCACACACATCTACAGTCATCTTAACGTGAGCGCTTTAATGGTCAAATAGGTGTCAACGCGGCGTTTAGTGATTATTCATATTAACCCTCATTTGTGTAATAAACAAACAAGTTGAGGATCAAAAGCCACACGAAAGAGAAACCATTAAAGAGACAGTACGCGATAATCCTTCTGCCGCCTGTTTCTATCATTATTAATCAAACATGCCTCTGCTCTTGACTGAAGGACTGCTGTAGCTAAAGTGTTTTTTTACAGTGAAGATGCTTAAAGCACAGCTTGTTTAATATTTTTATTCTATTGTATTTATTTCTCTTCCTTTGCAGGGTGGAAAATAACTGTATATACAGTTGAAGTCAGAATTATTAGCCCTCCTGAATATTAGCAAGCCTTCCCTCCCCAATTTCTGTTGAATGGAAAGAAGATTTCTGAACATAATAGCTTTAATTACTCATTTCTAATAACTGATTTACTTTATCTTTGCTATGATGACAGTACATAATATTCTTCTAAATATAAGCATTCTGATTAAAGTGTGATTCAAAGGCTTCATTAGTGTAATTGGGCAGGTCATTGTATGACAGTAGTTTCTTCTTCAGACAATCAGAAAATATATTGCTTAAGGGGGCTAATAATATTGACTTTAAAATGGGTTTCAAAATATTTAAACCTGCTTTTATTTTAGCCAAAATAAAAATTAAAAAGCCTTTCTCCAGAAGCAAAACTATTAGAGGAAATACTGTTAAAATTCCTTGCTCTGTTAAACATCATTTGAGAAATATTAATAAAAAAAAAATCTCAGGAGCGCTAATAATTTTGACTTTAACAGTAATCATTTTGAATAATCGTGATTATGATTTTTCCCAATATGGAGCAGCCCCAGTTCACATGTTTCTACACTGATATTTTCTCAGGACAGCTCTAATATGTTTTATCGCAGTTGTTCAAACCATGATTTTTACAGTTGTAGACTCGTGGTAACCTGCGTCTACAAAGGCACTCTCGGTGTGGTACATGCCCTTTCCGTAAGGAATCTGTGATTGTAAATTAGTTTCGGGACTTGTAAAAGTGTTTGGTCCTTGGTAAAACTGTTTTTCCTCAGTAATTGTGTCTGATGATTGGTAAAAATGTTTTCCAGAATGTAAATGTGTCTGGAGCTTTGTAAAAGTGTTTCACAATGTTGTTTTGCACTTCTGGAGCACCGTAGATGAGCGACTGCACGAGTTGCGATGACGGCACCGATATTACATGATTAGCTGAGTTCACCGCATGACAACAATCACGTGTGTTTCAGCTTTATTAATGGACAACTTCCGATTTACAAATTTGCAAACAATCAACTAACTGTTCCTCCCCTCTCTATCTTAAATGCATCATGCTTATTAAACGACCGCACATATTTTACTGCAGGTTCATCTTTTGTTCAATAATGTGTTTATAAAGTCTAGATTGTTTGCACAGGCTGATCTGGAATCTGGAATACAGACTGCTGTATTCAGCTCTACAACTTAAATGATGTATTTTAGTGAATAATCTAAATATTGTCATTGATCCTGACACCCTAAAGGTTTTGTGGAAATATAAATTTCTATCATCTAATTTCAAATTAACAATAATCTACACATAACTGAAGTTATATTCTTTGGTTTTTAATTATATAATTTCATTAACATCCCAGCTAGGAGGGACATTTAACCTTTATCTCTCTGACCACAGGCTAAGCCAGTGATGCAAACGACTCTGTCTTTGTCTTCGGGTGTTGCTTTTATGCTACAGAAACCCTATGTTGATTAACTTGTGTGGTCAGTAGCTGGGCCGTTTTTTAACACCTATGCCCTGCTGACTCCAATACTGAATTTGCATGCTTTGTTTAGCTGTATCCCCTCCTCCTAAGAACACAATATAGACATGAAATCTTTGTCTTAAATCAGACTTGTGTGAGACGTGTGAGAGACTCGTGATAGAACTTGCACACTGCGGAGATCTAGTAGGCTCTTGCAGACACATGGACATCTTAAAGACGCTGTATGACTGCAGATTAACCAACACGTCTCAATAAAGGAATTCTGCTTGTTCGAGTCTCCTGGACTGGGTTCTTCTCTTCTTTTCACTCATTTTTTTTTACAACAGTTTATTAACAAATTAAGTTAAAATATTTGATTAAATATAAAAATATGTGAATATTAAATATGTTATTTCCTGTCAGGTCGTTTATGCAGAAATGTTAGCGTCATTGCTGTACCTGCTCCTTCTGGGAAACTTCTACTGGAAGTGTAGCTCGTTTATTTTGCTCCTTGTGTTTAATCTTTTTGGATTAAAGTGCTTTTTTAAAAATGCTTTCATGATAATCCTATTCGCGGATATTTCTTTCTCGTTTCCCCCTTATTTCTCATGCGTTTGTTATACAGGGTACTTGAATTTAATTCATGATTCTCTTATTGTTTAAAATGAACTGTATTTTGTAGAGATTGTTTTCTGTTTTATTTTAGTTTTATGTCTTTTGTTGTTATTTCCACTGAATAAATAAATGAATGACCTCGCCATGTGATGATCGCTCATCATGACTGCAGCATTGAGCCCTGGGGCCTCATGTACGAAGACTTGCGTGGAAATCTTACTAAAACATTGCGTACGCACAAAGCTGTAAATGTGCGTACGCAGAAAAAAATTCAGATGTATGAAACACTGCGTACGCCGAATCTCACACATATTATTTTGTACATCTGAATGAACGTGAAACTGAGCGCAACATGCACGAGCACAAAACCCCTCCCTGCCTCCTCCCCCGTATGAATATGCTAATGACTATGCTAATGTCAAAACCCAACGAAAAAGCAACGGCAAAATCAAGCAAAAAGAGAAACTCTGAACAGAATGTGAATTGGAGGTGCTGCTTTCGGAGGTAGACCGGAGAAAAGCGGTGTTATTTGCAAGTTTGTTCTCCGGAATTAACAACAAAAGAAAAAAATAGAGTGGGAGAGTTTAGCTGATGCGGTCAACACAGTTGGGTCTGAACATCGCACAGAGTGCATTTAAAACAGAAATAGTGTGGTTTATAACTGAAAAATGTTGCACTACCCTTAGCAGTCTCAGTGGCGCACCTTATAAGAAGCATGTGATCATGTTCTGACATGTTCGAGAATAAACTCGGCTCGAATCCAGCGTCTGACGAACTCTTTCTTCTTCTTTTCCCCGCTACATATCAGATTTTGCCCACTATTTATCACAAGAAAGACAAGTAGGAATCATCAATAAGTTTGTGCATCATATTTTATTTGCACATTTATTGAATGGAAATGTTTCTGATTCACGCATGCAAATTCATCTTCAGATAGTGTCTTTATAGCAATGTGTGTGCAGTAGATTGCTCAGATTACATTGGGAAAACAGGCGACCGCTGCAAATTGTGCTTTAATGTTTAGCTGGTCAACTGTATGGTATGGAATTCTTACATACCTACTATATGAACCCGTCTCATACGTCTGCCATTGCAAGGCTCAGACACTTTGTAGAGAAGAATTTAACACAACTGCCTCTAGGAGTCACCAATGGAAATAAAACAGACACTCACAAAAAATGTGCGTACGCCAGCCAGAAAGCTGCCGTGAAGCTGCGCACATTCCCACGTTCAGTTCATTGTTAGTAAATCCAAACGTGAGCGATTCTGAGCGTGAAACCTGGCGTACGCAATGTTTTTGTGCGTACGCAACGTTGATACATGAGGCCCCTGAAGTGTGCTGCTTGACGGCTCCGTTTGCAACTCCGCCCCCGCGGCGCTCGGCTAATCTCGTTCATCATCGGCTGCAGCCGTGCTTCATGTCGAACTCGCCTACGGACGTGCCCAGACATGTTGGGCCCACAGATTGTTCCAGTGCTGCAACGAGACCGTCTGCTGTTTGTTAATGTGTGTGCGTTCTTGAGGATGTAGGATGATTTTACTATTTATTGTTGGCTTAAAGTGAGTACATGTACACTTTCTAACATATGCAGTTTAGTTCCACCTCAATATTTGAAGATGCTTCAGCTAAGAGAGTTTGCTTCCTAGAACTGTATAATTACTGTTAAATCCATGTTTACTGCACATACCTGTATTAATAATGCTGATTGAAACTTTGTGATGTTTCTACATTTATAATTTATTTGTATTCAGAGATGTGAGCAATAGTTAATGTGGTTTATAACACGTTGTGTTGATAGATTATACGAGATCATGTGGCTGTCATTTGTTCTATTACAGGTGCTAGATCTCTGTCTATAGTGGGCATTAGTCAAATTACTCTTCTATTGTCTGTCTAATGTGTCATTCAAAGACATTTGTTCAAGAACTTTGTTTAATTTATTGTTATTCCTTTATTATTTCTGTAACCATACACACACACACACACTCCTAATGTCTCCTAAACTGCCTGAAGATTTGACGCCTGAACCTGATCACCTTCTGACCGAGTGTGAGGAACAGATGTTGACATTTCAGTGTACACACCCTCATACATCTAACTTAAGCATTAAAGTTTTCACCATAAATTGTCTCGCCACTATTACCGGGCTGAAATAATACACAGTGGTGTTCCAGTCCTGCATCAAAGTCTGCATCATCATCACTAGTAAGGATGCACAGTATGATCACTATATAATCAGATAATCAGCTAATATCAACATATTGTAAATTAATTATTGGCTGATTAATACAAATTGTGCCGATATGCTTTACTGATATAGGAGTGCTGATTATGCTAATGAAGCCCTGATGTCAGCTGTGTGGACAAAAACAGTAAAACTGATGATAATTGCCATTTGAAACTCTTTCAGTAAAATCTGATAGATGGCGATGTTACAAACATCATGGTGATCTATATGAGGCCGTTAATGAAGCAAAAAGAAAAGCCTGAGGAGCAAATCAGCACTGGAAGCTCATCTAAAGTTCACGTTATTCATTGTGAATAAGATAATAGCACACACACAAACACTAAAGATTAAATATCTTTGCTCCTTCTATGTCCAGGTGTACCTAGCTGAAGCCACAGACAGTCCACTGGAAAATCCAACCAGCTGAAAGTGAATGGTGGTTCAGCTCGGTCTCAAGTAAAATAATCAGGATAAAGCAGAAATGTAGATTTTATCTGGAAAACCCTGCCACTGCTTACTGACGAATACTAATAGAGTGGAGGAACTATGACGTCAATTTGTATGCAAAAACCCAGTAGCGAGTTAGCATTTTAGCACTTCCGGTTCCCTCGTCCCAAAGTCAATGGGTTTTTTGAATGGGGTTTCAGTAAAATCACTTAAATAAGGTCCGTGGCTAACACCAACTCAAGATACTTTCACGTTTTGTTCTACGACATAAAACACATCAGTTACAGCACACTCTTCAACTTTTAAATCTATTATACTTCTTTAATAAGACGGCTGCTATCAAGTTGCTAAATGAGACTACAGGCGGTGTCGGAGACATTATACGTCATCAAGCTGATCTGGTCTGGAGCGCAGCTCACTTGTGTTGGGCATTTGGGTTTATCTGTGATTTAGGTATTTTCATGAAGAGTATTTTATAGCTTGTTGTATTATTCTAATTGGGAATTCAGATTGTCTGTAGATAATTCCTTCACATGTAAAGGCTGTCGAGACAGATTCATTTGTTGATCATTTATTTTAATTAAACGATATTATGAAGATACTGCTCACCAGTGCAGCCTGTTTCTCTCCTGCTCTCAGTAATGCAAACGTGTGAATAAATGTGTACAAATACATGCATGTTAACTGTCATTTTAACGTGATCAAGTGATTTCTCGTCTTGTTTTCTTCATCTGAACACATTTAACTGCAGTCTTTACACTCCTCCATAAAACGTTCAGCAGATGTGACTGTATGGGCTGTTTTTCGCTGTACTTCGTGACAAAAAAGGAACATTGAATGTTGCTCTGTGTCCATCATGATGGAACTTGCAGGCATTTGATAGACTTGTTCCTCCTCACGCCTAGTTTCTGTCGTCTGTTTAAGGTAAGCGGGCTGTGTGCGCGAGCGATACACTTATTTAAATATGTCTCATAATGATACTATATAGGCACATCTATACACATTTTTAAAACTTTTAGAACAACCGCAAAGCAAAACAGATGTATTTCACACGTAAAAACGATCCTAAAGGCACAAAGGTCTATGTGTGTTTGCGTATTTATTAGTTTATAATATATAGCGTGGATTACAATATAATAAACAGAGGGATTAACTCTTTGTCATGGACGTTATTTCTAAAAATAAGCTTGATAAGTCGTTTGTAGCAGGGTGGTGCTGACGTCACTGATGAGCGCCCCGAGGGGTTTTTAACTCTTGCGTTTGTATTTAAGATCCAAAAGTGCTCAAAGTTGTATTTTGGTGTGAGGATTATCCGGCTGGACAAAACGTGTAAGTGTAATGAACAGTGTTTGAACACAGAGCTTATTATTCGCAATCTTCGTAAACCCTATGGGAAAATCCTATAGGGATTTTCACGAGGGAACCAGTTTTATGCTAGCAGCCGATTAGCCTACAAAGTGACGTCATAGTTCCTCCACTCTATAGGTGTGGTGGTGTAATGTTCGATGGTTCCAGTTATATCAGTTGGAAAATAAGCTTTTATATGAATCTAATGTTTACTGTTGAATTAATACTTGTAGTTTTTATATATGGGCTACACTAGTTAAAAACAGCTGTTTAATAAAGGATGAGAAGCATGCTACATCTGTTTTCCTGTCTATAGAGTGGAGCAATCGTGACGTCTATTCGTATTCCAGTTCCCTTGTCTTCAAGTCTTTGGGTTTTTAATGGGATTTCTGTTAAATTGCTAAAGGAAGGTTTGTGGCTTCAACACTCATTCCCGTTTTCACATCGTTTACATCTCACTCTTGATTTATTAAATCCATTACGCTTCTTTAAAAGGACGCTTGTTAACAAGTTGCTGAATGGGAATACAGCTGTGCTGTGATTACACTGTAGGATGGATCAGCGACAGGGAGACTCACACTGCATGGCTATACAAAAGGAGAATCGTCCAAACGTCGTCTCACAGCCAAAAACATTAGTACATTATTTGGTATTAACTACATATTGAGAGTGTGATTTAAAGTGTGTGTGTGTAAACCGGAGCATTTTAATTTGCTATAAGTTATGGGAAATAGCTGAAGAGTCCTTCACTATATTTAACGCCTGATTTATGTTAAAGGGGATTTCAGGCTGAAATTCATGTTGAATTATTGTGTAGGAGTGTGTTTATTTGCTGTACTGCCAACTCAGTCACCATTTTGATTGATTTTAATTGACCAATACATATTTTAAAAACTGTCGAGGATAAAATACACAAACGCCACAGGCTTATTTCCAGTGTGGTCCTCGATGATCTTAAAAAATGAACGAGCAAATCATAAATGCAGTGCAAACATCATCAGCTCAGCACAGCAAAAATCCTCAACTATAACCGTAAAACAACCATTTCTCTTGTAAAAACACTCGAGCTGAATCTTTTTAAAACTCATAGGCAATGCAGTCCAAGCCACAGAGCTAGCGCACAATAAAGACTTTCTACCTGTCTCACTCTTAAATCTACAAGTATAAATATGCCGGCTACTCGCTGCCGAATAATGACAGTGTACCTCACTAACTAAAGCATAATAATCAAGACAACATGTCTCTTAGGGATGTTCCGATACGATATTGATATCGGAAATTCGTCCAATATCAGTCCAAAAAACTATATCAGACTGCGTTAAAAATCTCCGATATAAGCAGTATGATACTCTCCAAACTCTGTTACAGCTATTCTATCCAGCAGCGTCCAGAGCCAGCGTGCAAAGCCCAGGTGATCACAGCACTGCTTGCTAGCAAAGTCTCTAAGATTTAACATGCTCTTCACACTAAGTTATGGTGTATTACGATAGAAATCTATTGTGACTGTTGCACACGGTGACGCTAGCAACAACGACACATCTCTAACGTTACTGGTTTATTTACTTCACGTCAAGCAATCTTTACACTGTTTTGCATAAGGCTGCTACGCACCATAAGGCACCGAATGGCGACGTAGCACACATCGTGCGAGCCTCAATTCGGTACTGGCATATCGTGGTTCATCCAGTGGGATACCCAATTCATCACCAGCGCTTCCCACACATCAGACTTTACCTCAGCAGCCCGGTTCTGTGTGCATGAGAAAAGTCTCCGGCACAGACTCGCGGGCTCTGCTGCTGCAGCAGACCCACAGAGACGCTCTGGACACCTGCTCTGACTTTAGCTTTGAGAAGAGTGCGAGGACACGCGGGAAAAACGCCTACAATACCTTTTTCCCGGACATGTGCTCTATTTGGGACTTAAAAATTGCATTCAGCCAAGATTTCTAAATCGCCGAACATGTCCCGGATTCTGCTTTCTTTAGCTGCGTGTCTACATTATTTAATACGCAAACTTTTAATCTCAAACTCTCAGCAGCACCAGGACTAGAGAGGGAGCAGATCTGACCTGTCAGTGGTGCACATGGACAATAGGAGTGAAATAGTGGATTTCTTATTTTTTATTTTATTTTTTTACTTGAACACTCTGAAAGGAACAGTGTCATGTAAAATGCTCAACATGTTTGTTGTTTTCATTGTCTGTTAAATTGGAATAAGAAATCATTCTGCTGCTGATGGCCATTACAGTTTAACAGAAAGAATGGTATTACTTTTGGGGCAGATAGAAAATTTAATCAGAGACATTCCCATGTTTAACTCTTCTTTAAAAAGCCCAGAAAGATAAGTGCTCTGATAAACAGTGTCAGCTTTGCACATCAGTTTGCTGTTATTTACATTGTCTAATTTCCCCATGTGGGCAGTAGGGTGGAATCTGTGCAAATATGCAAATATAATGAATTTTGATAAACAAAATTATTCTTAAAAGTCATTTTATATTATTTCAAGTGCTGTGGGGAAAAGGTGTGTTTCAATCAGCCTCTGCAAGTATTTTTATGTTAAAGGGCCATGACACCCCCCACTTTCGGTTAAAGTCTACTTCAGAATTTTTTCAGATGCATGATTAATGGGCGGAGCTCCGCGAGCACAGGGCAGGAGTGGGCGTGGCCAGCAGGGGAGAAGGGGAGCGAATAACTGTTGGTCAGTTAGCTCACAAACTGAGACAAACCGTGAGGAGACGCATGAGTTTATAGTTCACAACGTTAAAATGCAAAGAAATAAACAGTAATTTAATGCCCTGCTACATTTGTTATTCATAATTTTATATACAGACTACCACAATTTATATCATTATAAAGATATGTTTGTTGATGTAAACACTATAAATGAGGATTCTTCCTCAACCCCCGGGTCTATTACCGTACGTTCACACCGAAAGTGGCGAGAGCGTCAAAGTAGCCTGAAGTCATTCATTTTCAATGAGAGCCAGCGGCGATAGGCGGCGATAAGCGGCGAGGAGCAGCGCGGCGCGTCTTCGCCGGCGTGAGCGTCGAGGAGAGTTGAAATGAAGTCAACTTTATGGTAATGAGCTATGACGCAGTTCGGCGGCAAGCAATCAGAATGAAGACGTCCATCGCTTGATAGCAGTTCAGAGAACACAGACCTGTGAACTTTGGTTCCAACCACAGTTGTTCCCAAGGGTTTGATGATCGCGGTCGCCGGATTTCCAATTATTTACAATTTTTCCTGCAGGGACATACATTAAATAAGTTACTGGCGACTTACTGATGTTCATTAATGTGATATAAATTTATCTTAAAAAGCGGGAACCTCACGCGATGTGACGGTACAAAACAGTACTGCTGCTTCAGGATATTTCAGACATATGGACACATATTGGATAAATAGAGCAAAGCCACACCACACACAACTTGATCTTCCATTGTTGTATGAATTTGATAAGAAGTGTGCAACATTTTCACGCTAGAAACATGTCTTATGCAGGAATGTAACTGATATGCTGCAACGGCTCCTTTAAATACGAGATCAATGTAGCGAGTTTTGACGCTCTCGCCGCAGGAGCTGAAGGCAGACAGCGATGTCGCCAGAGCGACCTTGGACGCTCTCGCCGCTTTCGGTGTGAACGTACGGTTATAGATCTGAATGCAGACTCAGTGCAGCAGGTCTCCTGACCTGTCTATTTTAACCATTAGCCCTGCTGGTAATATAGAGGATTTAGGCGAACACAGCAGCACAGTGATGTGTCTGAATGTGAACGAACTCCTGATAAAAGTCAATGTTCGCCATTCTTCAATTCTCGCGCTGCTCTCCCGACAAAAATGCTAGCAGCACACACACAGCTTTGCTGTATGATCGGCCCTGACAATATCGCGGGGAAAAAACATGCGACAAACCCCGTGGATCATGGAAACAAACACATACGAGCCTTCATGAACGGCTACGTGCCGTTGGTCTGAGTCTCACAGCTTGCTTGAAACTGGTAGGTCTGTCTTGCCTTCGGATTGCACATGCTCTCATGAATAATTAAGCAGCCGGCTCTTCTCATAGGATAAGAGAACTCCGCTATGAATAATAATGAGAAACCGACGCATCATCATTGCACTTGCAGTACTGCGATACGTCGCCGATTTTGATCCGCCCCAAAAATCATTTTAAACCCGGAAGCTGAAATCAGCAGACAAAAGCTCAACATTATCCAGTTTTCCCCACATTTAAAGCTGACAGGTGCTAACATCGTCTTCACTGATGCTCAACACACACACACAGCTGTTAATATAAAAAAAAAAGTTCTCCAGGGTGTCCTGAACCTTTAAATATAATATGTGCAATATATATTATTATAAAATTAATAATGTTTGGGAACACTAATACAGCCATAATCTTCTTATGATACAAACACAGATGAAATAGCTCTGATCATGTAAATGTCTGTACTAACCACACTGCACATTTTTATTAACTTAACAATAAATTATTTCTGCTGGCCAGCTATTTTTCAGCTCAACTGGATCAAAAATTCATCAAAAAGCTGTGTGAAATTGAAATTTTGGACACTAAACCTTTAGCAGTTGTTCAATTAACAATATTTTTCTTATGTTCCTGTTCTCAGCAGTTTCTACTCTTTGCTGATGGTAAAAAATGAACAACTGAAGTGACCTTTAATTAGCATTTTAGCATTAATTAGCATTTTGCACTTCTGTCAGTGTTTTTTTCATTCTCTCATCTTCAGCGCTTCACATTTTCACGGTTGTAGCTCCTGTCATCTGAAGGCAGAAGGCGTTGACTGAGTGATTGACAGCCAATATTAACCAATCATTCCCGTTCAGTTCTAGAGCAGTGAGCCAATAAGAAGAGCACAAAGGCGGGGCAAGCAGTGCAGGCTTTTTTTTTTTTACTCAAGTTCACATAACAACTGTTGAATTTGCTCTTCAGTGTTTGGACTCACAGTAATGATTTCAAACCATGCTGAACTGAGCTAAGCTGAACTAAACTTAAACTGAACTACCCTGATCCAGTTACTATGACCATTTAAGTGAAGCTGCTTTGACACAATCTACATTGTAAAAGCGCTGTACAAATAAAGCTGAATTGAATAATCTGTTCCCGAGGGCTGCGTTTGGAGATTTTAGGTGCAAAGATGCATTCTGCATAAACGTCTTGTAAATCTGCGTGCACAGTGAGGATTCTGCAGTGAACACAGGTCACACGGGAACAATGTCTGTGTGGCGTGTGTGTGTGTGTTGTTGCACCAGATTATTGGTTCCTTTTTTTATTATCGGAAGGGTATTTTATTTTGAAAGGCGGTTTAAAGGAAATAGACATGACAAACAATTAATTACTTTCCTTTTACTTCAATATTTTGCATTCTTCTTATTTCAGTGTTTAAAGTTTCGATAGTGTTCTCTTTACATCCATGTGAAAAATAATATAGGTGTTTATAAGCGAGTATGACCGCGTAGGCGCGGGATTATAGCTGATGTAGTTTCCGGTGCGCGCTCACTTTGTGAGATGGCGTCCAACAGACAGGTGCGTTTTTCGGCTCCTCTTATAAATGCCTATATTATTACATTGATATGGATGTTTAGATGATTCAGTATCTTCAGTAAGGTTAATTATTGTGTCATCATTGTGAGGGAAACAGGTTTGGATCATAATTGAGTGTGGAGCGTTTCATATAAATTAAGTTTAATGAGCACAATGGCTAGTCTAAATTAAATTCTGTATATGTTCATTATTTTGTTTCTTTTTCTTTCATTACATATAAATTATATATGTAAAATGTGAATTAGTGCTTTAATTTAATCGGGTTGACACTTTACATTTATTTTTGAGAAGGTTTATGTAGCATATCTGCATTTTCATATTAAAAGAAGAACAAATGAGTTTAAAAATGGTGTACTGATCAACAGACATTGCTGTGCTGTGAAGATTTGTGGGACTGATGTCTGTTATATGCTTTATGAGACAGAGAGACAAGAATAAACTCAAGTTCGACCACATTGCTGTATGGATCCTTTCTTTTAAACCAACAAACACAACGCAGAAGGACATCCATTACATCTGCACTCGCACAAATATATTTTAAGGTGGACGAGATAAAATTTCTGGTCATCTAGCATCTGTACGTGTTATTATTTCCTCATAATAATAATAAAATAAGAAAGTTATCATCAATCACAATACAAATGACAGTGAACTCCAAACATACTCTCATCTCCAGCAGCTGTGGGAGAAGCCATTATGCTGACACAGATCACTGCATGTTCATGCCAGAGTCCTGTGGAAATGAAGTGATTGACAGGTGTCGTTTGTGTGTAACTTTATGTTTTGGTTATGGGTAAAGCAAAGATCATGTGGGTCAGGTAGTGAAAACGGAATTAGTACCTTATATCGGTATATAAATGGTGGACCAATTGGATCAGTTTTCAGATCAACTGCAACTTGATGTAGGAGTGCGACCCCCCCGCCCACCAATATTGATTGACAGCTGCACGCATTAACATGTTTCCATAGTGATGCATATAATTACATCGACAAGACAGGACGAGCGCAAAGCCACCGGGAATAAAGGGTCTGTTCAGTTTGCTCATCAGACGTGATCAAGAGTGAGCTTTACAAGATTAACATGTTTTAAAACTTTTGCACATGAGTAATGAAGTACAGCAATTCACTTCATCAGCACAGCAGCGTGTCTCTCTCACTGTCTCTAACTGTGTGTGTGTCTGCGCTATGTGTGTGTGTGTGTTAAAAAGCCATTATTAAGTTGTGCACATTTAAAATAGGTGTTGTATGACAATTATATCCTCTCTGATGTAGAAGAAAAGGTGTGGCGTATTTAGTGAGTCGCGCCACCACGAATCCGTTCAGTTCAAAATCAACCGAATTAAGCAAGCGTCTGCGAATGAGTTCAGTTCAGAATCAACCGAATTAAGCAAGCGTCTGCGAATGAGTTCAGTTCAGAGTCAACCGAATGATAAATCGAAAGTGAATCAGTTCAGGAATGGCGATGTGAAAGCAGAGGTCCTGCAATCTCATCTGTAATGGCGTTAAACAGTAGATTATCGTCTCGTTCTGAAGCACCTTCACGTTGTGAACTGCAGAAGAGTGTATTATAATCAGGATAACAGCGGACGGGCTTTAATAACGCTCATAGGTTGTGCAGAAGTCTCGCTCGTGACGATCCTTGCAAGTGCGTCATTGAAATGCGAGTTTCACTCGACAGTGTATCGTATTATACTACTGTGACTGTCAGTAATTTTTGTTTAATTGATGTACAGCTTCTGCATTATTCATGTAATGTTTGAGTATTTAATTATGTCTGCATTACTATACTCTACATGCATATTGTATGGCTATGACACATTTGTAGCGCTGCTGGTGTCCATCATACAATTATACAACTTTATTACTGACCACGTTAATTTGTTCATTATAGAACCACACATGTGCAAGAGTCGCATGAAGCAGCATCATAATAATTCAGCAACATCCACTACTGACTGAAATTCCTGCTCTTCTCATCGCGGGAGGATTCATTGTGCACCAGCGGCCCTGAGACTGTAGCTCAAACACCAGCTTCATTCACCCTCCTGTGTCTGAATATGTAAAGGACTTTAAAACAGTTTCTTTATTGTTGATTTGTAAGCAGTCAGCATTATTTCTTTACATCATATATTGTGAACTTTGCTTTCATTATTATTTGCGCAGGCCTTCGCTCATTTGATGTATGTTTTGTTTCATTTGAATAATATTAATATTTGATGATTAATATATCCTCTAAGTAAACACCTACAATTCAGTACGTCTGTGTTTTTCTTTCATGGTTATTGGACATTAGAAGTGTTAATATACACACAGAGACGATTGGCACTGTAACTAACCAGTGCAACCCAGTCCTTCATAACAGTGTGTGTCTGCGCTGTGTGTGTGTGCGTGAACTCATTGTTGCAACTCCACAAAGAAAATGCATCAGATACTGATGGTAAAGTTCTTACTCTAGTTTTTCTTAGAAACGTTACGTGAGATCTGCTTCCTGAGGCAGCCGAGGGCGTGTTGAGGCATGTTGCTGATAGGCACGTGGGAACGGTGGGCGGGGAGGACTAGCCTTAAAGGCCCAGTGCAAAAAAACAGCAACAACCTTTTCCCAGCTACAATACAGACACTTCAGACAGCTCTAATAAATACTCTGATGGGTGTTTTGAGCTGAAACTTTACAGACACATTCTGGAGACACAAAAGACTTTTATTAAATATGAAAAAAGGGGTAACCTATGTGCCCTTTAAAAAGTATAAAAAAATAAAATGCATCATCTGACAAGGTATTACATTTCCAAGTCCAATTTTTTAGATTAATTCTCAATTTGTGTTCAGAGCAGGCCTTTATTCTCAAATCTGCATGGATTTATTTATTTGTTGAGAGTAGGACCTGAGCAATATCATGTGAGGTGATGTGGTAGATTGACAACAGAGCCGCAATGTCAACACACCATGGCTCAGAATTGTGACCATTTTGGTGGCTTTTGTGCCTGAAATTTAATCTCTGTGACCACATGATATATTTGGGAGCGTTTGTGCGACTGCATATAATGGCTGTAGTGCGACCTGTTTCGATTTTTCGAAAAGTGTGCTGAATCAGTCTTCCCTTCTACTATATTAGTCCATAATGTTATCCTTATGTTATTATGCCTCCTAATGTCTCCTAATGTTATTATGCTGGGTGATTTTAATATTCATATTGATGCTGGCAACAATATTAATACAATCGACTTTTTATCTTGCTTGGTCAGCTTTGGAATGCAGCAATTTGCTAATTTCCCTACACACACTAAAGGCCATACCCTTGATCTCATCTGTTGCTCTGGAATAATCCCTAACAAATGTACTGTTTCTGATCTTCTTATATCTGACCATTTCTTAGTGTCTTATTGTGCTCAGCTTGCAGTTTTTAAATTGCAGTCACCCCGGACAATCAAATTTAGAAACGTTAAGAACATTGATTTACTACATTTTTCAGATGTACTTAATAGTTTTGCATACAATGTGGACTCATCTTCTGCTGATGCTCTGGTGTCTATTTACAATAATGGACTATCTGAAATTTTGGACACTTTTGCACCTTTACAAACCCGGACTGTCTCTTTTTCTGTTTCTGCTCCTTGGTTTACTTCTGATCTGCATCAACTCAAAACTAAAGGTCGCAGGTTGGAACGGTTGTATAAGAAGTCTGGGTTAACTGTCCACAAAGAAATGTTTACAGAACATGCTCATCATTATAAGGAAGCATTACTTAAAGCAAAATCTGACTATTATGCTAACAGAATAGAATCTAGTCAGGGTAACTCTAGATTACTCTTCTCTGTAGTTAAAAAATCATTAAGTTTTCCTGACACATCACTTCTTCAACTGAGTATTAACAGCCTCCTGTCTTTTTTTGAAACAAAAATTAAGGACATTCATCATCAATTACATACAAATAGTTCAGCCCCTGACTTCAGCCAAAATGTTTCTGAAATCATCACACATTTCTCTTTTGATACTTTTACCTTACCATCTACCGCTGAAATAGTTGGTCATATACAGACATCTAAAACTACCAACTGCCTGCTTGATCCACTTCCTACATGCTTAGTTAAGACCTGTCTTCCATCATTGTCCACACTGATTACTAACATCATTCACAAATCACTGGATTCTGGATCTGTCCCATCTTTACTTAAAACTGCTGTAATCACCCCAGTACTAAAAAAACCTGGAGCTGATTCATCCAATTTGGCCAACTATAGACCAATTTCTAATTTGCCATTTGTCTCAAAAATACTGGAAAAATGTGTTGCGTCTCACCTTCATAAATATCTTGCTAATAACAATTTGTTTGAGCTCTTCCAGTCTGGTTTTCGTCCCAACCAGAGCACTGAGACTGCTCTTGTCAGGATCACTAATGATCTACTACTGGCAGCAGACTCTGGTTTACTGTCAATTCTTATTCTCCTGGACTTGAGTGCAGCCTTTGACACGGTTTCGCACGAGGTTCTTTTGAATAGGCTTGACTCACTAGGGATCTCTGGCACCCCTCTTTTATGGTTGAAGTCATATTTTGAAGATCGTACTCAGTTTGTTCAAATTAAAGATTTTAAGTCAAAATCACAGATTGTCACTACTGGTGTCCCACATGGTTCTGTACTGGGTCCACTCCTGTTCATCATATACTGTTTCTACTGCCTCTTGGTCACATTTTCAGTAAATACAACATACAATTTCACTGTTATGCTGACGACACTCAACTCTACCTGTCCACCAAGCCCTCCTGTTCTTTTCCTCCTCCTGCTTTGAGCAGACGTTTAGCTGAAATAAAAATCTGGCTTTCAGATAACTTTTTAAAATTAAACAGCAACAAAACTGAAGCCCTTCTCATCGGCACTAAAAGTGTTTTGGATAAAGCTGATAAATTCACTATAAACATTGATAACAGTACAATTTTTCCCTCCATGCAGGTAAAGAGTTTGGGTGTCATCTTGGATAGCACACTCTCATTTGAAGGTCACATTAATAATATTACACGTACTGCATATTTCCACCTGCGTAATATCACTCGTCTCTGCCCTTCTCTCACGACTAATAACACAGCCATTCTTATCTACGCATTAGTTACTTCACGTCTTGACTACTGTAATGCACTTCTTTCTGGACTTCCTTCCAAACTTCTCCATAAACTCCAACTGGTTCAGAACCATGCAGCTCGTGTCATCTCTAGGACCCTATCTCACGAGCACGTCACACCACTCCTCTATCAGCTTCATTGGTTTCCAGTAAAGTATCGAATTGATTTTAAAATATTACTTCCAACTATTAAGGCACTTCTTAATCTCGCTCCTCAATATCTCACTAAACTTCTCCATATCTACACCCCTTCTCGTACCCTTAGGTCAGCTAACAACTTCACTCTGGCACCACCTCGCACTCGACTGAGCAAAATGGGAGACAGATCCTTCAGCTCTATGGCTCCTGGGCTATGGAACTCACTTCCAGTAGATCTTAGGAGCAGTGATAGTCTTCACAATTTTAAATCACGTCTAAAGACCCATCTTTTTAAGCAGGCTTTTACTTAACAATTTTTGTTATCATGTTTTTATTTTGTTCTTTTATATTCACTATTGCGTTTTAACTTGTTTGGTCAATGATTGTTTTTAGTAATGTTTAAGTTGTTTAGCATGTCTGCTGATGCTTACTGTAAGGCGACCTTGGGTGTCCAGAAAGGCGCCATTTATAAATAAAATAAATTATTATTATTATTATAATAGCGGCCAATCACTCGAGCTTGTGTGAAATGGAAACGGCTGAAGAGTGAAAAGCACACAGGTTTGCAGACCACACCTAAAGTTATAAATAATAAAGTTTATATCAAAACCAACCCCAACCTGTAAGCCCGAGTAGCTCAGTTAGATAAGTTGGTTGATACTTATGCAGAACCTTTTGACTTGGGTTTGAATCCCGTTGATGACATGTCAATTAAAATTATTTCTTTACATTAATTTTGGTTTATACTGTTCTGCTACACAGATATTAAATCAATAATGTTTACACTGACATGGACACCAAGTAATAATAATCTTTATTTGGTGTGGGGATGTTTTGTTGCTGTGAAAATGTGACGCAAACGTGAATAGTTTACATCTGAAAAGGGGCCTCAGTTAACACAGACACCAGTTAAACCATAACACAGGCCTTCAGTTTACTGTTAAGAGTCCTCAAGCAGATGTTTACACCGTGTAGACTTGACTTGTCCATGATTACAGCGAACGAGTGAAAAAATCTTGTCAAAAAATCTTGTCAAAATATTGAACACATTGATGCAGTATGTCTGGTGTTTCCGTCTGCTCCGCGTCCTCCAAACTCTGAACTCCAAACACTGACCACACGTAAAGCTAAACTGCGTTAAGCTGCTCATGTGTTTGCCACAAAATGGGCAAAACAACCCTCGACGCTGTCCATGTTCGGTCACCATAAACTTTGTTTACACCATGTACTCCGCAGCACGAATTTACCACGCTCACCAGCAACAACAACACCTTTCCCCCGCGTCACTCCCGGTGTGGTACATTGCACGTCACTTCCGGTGTGTGGTACATTCCCTTTCCGGAAGGAATCTGTGATTGTATAGTTGTTTAGGGATTTGTGAAAGTGTTTTGCGTCTTGTTAGTTTTTTCTAAAATGTAAATTTGTTTGGTCCTTGGTAAAACTGTTTTTCCTCTGTAATTGTGTCTGATGATAAGAAAAATGTTTTTCAAAATGTAAATTTGTCTCGAGCTTTGTAAAAGTGTTTCACACTTTGTAATGGTGTTTTGCACTTCTCGGCCACCGTAGGATTGTCTAACCGGGCCCCAAACGGTTTAAAAATCATGCTGCGCTGTTCCAGGCTCAGTGGAGAAACAATCGTAACCATACCGAACTGTTCTTAGAAGAGCGACGACTGACATTGACATAAATGACATTGATTAAAAACTTTAGATAAAGGCCCACTGAGACATCTTGATTAATCATTCAGCTTTACGCAGACGTGTAAGTTATCTGCAATATGTTACTCCAAACATTTTTTTAGATTAGAATATCTTTATTGTCCCTGAAGGGCAATTGGGTTTACAGCAATAGCCGACAGTTGACAGCAACAAGTCAGACTCCTAAAATAATAAAACAAAATAACAGTAAACAATAACATTAATCATGAAGCAAAAAACAACTTAAAGCTTGTTTAGTAACCCAACTGCAGTTATAACAAATAAATCCAAATATCTGTTGGACCGTGCCCATCTAGAATAAGTAAACCTTCTGCCTGATTGCAGGAGGCAAAACTTTAATTTAGTGTGTTGTTCTCATCACTTTCTCAAACATTGTTCTCAAACATTTTTTGAGGGTATTCAAAAAGGTAGTAAAATGTATTAAATTTAATTTAATTAGTTTTGTAAATACCCTGATGTGGGACTTTTTCATTAAATTCTTTTTTTTTATGCCCATCGACAATATACCAATTTTCTCTTCACAATATGTACAGTAGGGCTTGCGGATATTTTCAGCGGCAGGTTTCAGCCATTGTTTAGACTCTTGTTTCTCCAAACAGGAGTTCGCAAACGTACATTTTCCCATTTTGTCGTCTGTTTCGCTCTATAATTCCGCTACATGTGGAGAGCGTCACATCACCTTCCAGCGCTTGTCGCATTTTACGTGACATCACCCAGATGAAGCGACTTTGCCGAGCACGCTGTGGTTAATATTATGAGGAAAATAAATATATTTATGCTTTCTTGGAGTCAAACACTTCAGACAACGCTTGAACAAAATGTAAGACCTCGCAAAAACCTGATTAAGACTTTTAAAAACCTTTTAAGGGGCTTAATATTCTCATAATTGATTTATCAACTTTTAAGAGTCTGCGGACACCCTGTAAAAACCTGATCTTTAATTTGTCTGTAAATATTTTTAATGCTGACTGTACTTTGACTAATATAAATGTGTAAAGTCTCATTCCTGTAGACATAACCTCTTTATCTATTTTAATGTCTCGAGTCTGAAGGTCTACTATAAGTAATGACCGTGTTACAGTTGTCTCTGCTCTGTTGTGGACTGTGAGCAGTGGTTGGGTCAGTCTGGTTCCTGGTCCCCGCTGTGATTGTGTCCAGGTGTGTTTCGTTAATTATCTGTGTATTTAAACTCTTCTATCCCCTGTGTTCTGTTGATGCCTGTTCTCGGTTGGTTTACAGCTCAGAGCCTTGGCTTCCTTGTGTTTTCTAGATGCAGACTTTCCCTTTAACAAACTTAACCCAGAATACAGAAGTGACATTGAGACTAACACAGCTATGTGTACTGTCAGAGGAGGAAAGAGTCAGTGCTTCAAACTAAGAACACTTTACCATAAAAATAAAAGAAAAAACTCATATAAACACTTTATGGTGCGTTATTGTTTATAATTACTCATTTATTTGACTCCAGTATTGTTTTATAGTGTTTATTTCATTTCTCCAATCATAATGCTGCATCAATCCTGAACATAGGAAATCTGCCTAGCGATTGTTGAGTGGGTAAGGATAAGACATTGTTATTGGTTGATTTTTCTCAGCTCCGCCCACTATGCTGAGGCAGTATTTCAGCGAGCGGGAGAGTTGTTCAGTGCAGTGCGAGAGATTGAGGGGAGCGGGAGGAGAGCAGCGTTAGCTCTGTAACACAGTGGATTTACTCTTGCTAGATGAGGGATTGTAAGAAGCTTATTACCAGGAAAAGTAATATAATTGGATGTCGCGAAGGACTGTAAAGAGGGTTAGGGAGTCGCGGAAGAAAGCGAAAGTGAGCAGCGGACGGGGGAGAAGGGCGGTTGAGGAGGGGGATCGGTAAAAAGAGGTGCCGGATCAGATTTTAGTGGTTCTGGATCCGGCGTGTTCTGGCACAAATAAAGCCCTGTATGTAGGAAATGTCTGCAGGTGCATTGTTTTATTTGCAGAGTGAGGTCAGATTATTAGTGCAAATCTGTATTAATTAATATGGCTGTTTTAATGCAGGTCAGGCTTATAGTTTCTTTGATTTTCTTCTGAAGAGAATACGGCGAGACACCCAGCCCGATTCTGTGGTTTTATTTTCAGTGAATTTTTAAGTGTTTGGCAGTTCAACAGAATTGTAGGAGTATGATTTTTTTATTTATTTTTTTTACTTTATTGAACTTAAAAGGGATTTATGTGAGACTTTTTTTTTTGCATTAACTGTTATAAATGCAAGAACTACAAGTTGTCTCTAAACGCTACTTAAAAGTTTCTGATTTCAAAGTCTTTAAGATAAATAGTTGATTTTGGTTTTCTGATCATTTTATTCAGCCAAACTTGCTGTTCTTACCTGTACCAGGATTACAGTTGAACACACTGATAGTGGACAACTTCAAGTAAAAGCATCTCATTGAATGACATGAACACACACTGCACTGGGCTGTGGGGAGAGTAAATTCTGCCTAAAGAGACAAACGGGTCATTTTTGAGCTCATAAAAACAAAAGAAGTGAAGTCTCAGTGTACTCCAGATGATGGGAGTTCAGTTGATTTATAATGTAAATCTACAAACCTGCTGATGATAGCGTAAGACTAGGGACAGCAACCTATATAGACTGAACTGATTTGAGCAAATACAGATGTTACCGTGTTGATTAACTATACAGTTCAGCATTCGGAGTGTGACGATAACTGCATCACTTCCATAAGATCTCAACCGCGGTGATGTGGTTATTACCGTCATCACCGCCTAATTTTAGTTTATCATTTATTTTTGCTCATGAATCTTTCAGGATTGTATAGAAAAACAGAATAAACAAAATATAAATAATTAAAGACCTAAATATTTCACTTACTGAAAACACTTACTGAATCATTTTTAAATCCTGCATAGGCTTTTTATTAAGTTAAGTTTATTTTAATAAAGCAGGCCTATTAGCTCAAATATATCAGTCCACAGAAAATAAGCATTTTAATGCACCGCTGTAATTCCTACAAATCTTTTTATTAACATGTTTAATACAAGTCTTTATTTTAACGATTATGACTTGAGAATATGATTTTACCTCATGTTAATATGAGTTCAGATGACTGAGTGTGAAGGAGTTAAACTATATTCAGTTTAATGTACAGTGTCAAACTGACACTGGAATATCAGTAAAAAGGCTTATTAAACGTAGGTCTTTTTTACAGAAGCTATATTACGGACAGTTTCGATTACACAATTAACCTGTACCGCATGTCTTTGGAATTGTGGGAGAAACTGGAAAACCTGGAGGAAACCCACGCGAACACGGGAAGAACATGCAAACTCCCATTTGGAAAATTGCAGTTATTAATAGTCCTTATATAATATCAATTTTTAAAATAGCCTACATAATCTAGGAATCAAACAAGTCCTCAGCGCTGCACTTTTCTCCTCTCTTGCGCTGATTTCAGGTGACAGTGTTGTGAAGTAGCCTCGTTTAATGTACCGTGTCAAACTGACAGGAATATCAGTAAAAAGGCTGATCAAATGTAGAGCCTTTTATTTTTTTTTAACAGAAGCTAATAACACGCGAATGCTGGGACCGCGGTGATGAGACCACTATTGCATATACAGTAGGTTATAGCATATAATTTTGTATAAAGTTCATAAATAAATGTAGCCAATATATCACAGGGGTTTGTGTAGCAGCAATTACAGTAGAGCATTAATTAAAAAATTTTACCGTCGAGCGAAACAAACCACCTGTGTAGCGGATGGGGATGCACATAAATATACAGTAGAAAAGTATACAGCATACAGAAGAAAAATATTTTTGGGACTAATTTCGTTTTATACAATTTGTATCTTAATTTTTGTCGGTCAGGGATCTACAAAATAAACAAGAATAACGAATAACCTTTAAGGTGAATAGATGTGCCTCCAGATCCGCTATATGCCGCAGCAAAAACACAAACATTGCCTGCTAAATATAATTATAATATAAAGAAAATAAAAGTGAAATATTCAGTTTTGAATGATGTATCTTTGTAAACTGTATGATCTAAATGAATTGAGCAGCCTATATCATGACTGTTCATGACAAACATTCATTGATCAGTGTTACGACCTCAAATGTCAGGGCTGAGGTTGAACATAAATGTTAAAGAAAATAAATAAACCGTTGGCAGGTCATAACTTAAATGGCCTTAAAGCTCGTTTTATTGTGAGGAGGAGGAGATTGTATTGACAAGAAAACAAAGAAATGAGCGCAAAAAATTGCTTTAGGGCTGAGCAAGGCCAAATCAATAAACAAAATATTTGCTAACTCCACCTCGAAGATAACTTACCTAATGAGCCAATAGAAATGCAGAACATATATTACAAATACTACCCTTACTCCTTAACCAAACCACAAACCAGAATAAATGTCAGTTCAAAGTAAACTGAGGGCAGTGTTGTGGAGGGACACCTCTGGATGTGGGTATGGGCAGCTTCAGTTTGGGTTGGAAAATCTAGAGGGAAACACCCAAAATAGCTCCAATGTTTAAAAGGTTATGCATCACCTCAAATCTGGGTTCGCACAATGCTTAAAGTGCTTGAATTTGGCTTTTAGAAACTCAAAGCCTGGAAAACTTGGTGTTTTTTGTTGAAAACTGTGTAAAATTTAAATGAGAACTTCTATGCCGTTTTCACGCTGGAAAAATACAAATGTTTGTGAACTGTTGTGACAATTTAATGCAAAAATACCCGCACAAACTACCCGGGTTCCTAAGCCGTGAATTGACTGACATGAAAAGTGGCCAATCACAGTCGACCTCGTCTAGTTTTATGTGACATGTTAGGGGCGGGACAAAGACCTTTCTGTGCTGCAGAGACCGAAAAGAAAAAAAAGACTATTGGAATAATGCATTTTGGATGTTTTCACTATAGAGATGTCCATGTTATTAACTAGAGTAATTAAACCACGGACATACTTCCTACCATTTCAACATTTACACACACGTCTCGCTGTCTTCTCTCCGACAGTGAGTTGACATGCCTCTGACCTGTCACTCTTCTACAGTCTGAATGCCGGCGCAGGTATTGCACAATTGACTGTATGCAATTGCGATCTCTTCACCATTAAAGTAGACATTATTTATAATAATAATACCCTTTATTTATAGGTGCCTTTCAGAGCACTCAATCACACTTTACAGTATGTCACAGGCACATTATAAAAAACAAGACAGAAGAGTAATAAATCATAGTGTTAATCCATAAAATCATTAAAAGCAATCCCGAACAGAAAGGTTTTTACCTGGGATTTAAAATTGGAGATAGAGTCCACCTGACGAATATCTAACGGCAGGGAATGCCATAACTGTGGTGCTGTGCAGCTAAAAGCCCCGCACCAAATGACTTCATCTTAACATTTGGAACTGACAATAGTTCAGCTGCAGAAGACCTCAGTAAGCGCCGAGTGTACCAGTGAAGAAGATCAGAGAGGTAATCAGGTGCCAGGTTGTGAAGAGCTTTGTAAGTTAATAAAAGAATTTTATATTGTATACGATAAAAAACAGGAAGCCAATGCAAGTGAAAGAGAAGTGGAGTTATGTGTTCAGAAGCATGCGAGCAGGTGACTACCCTAGCTGCTGAGTTCTGGATTAACTAATCTGTGAAGTTGGTTAAAAGGGATATCAGATTGGAGAGAATTGCAATAATCCTTGATGTAACCAGAGCATGAGCAAGCACTTCAGCACTCTGTTGGCATAGTGAAGGGCGAAGTCTTGCAATGTTACGTAAGTGAAAACATGCAGATCGTGAAATATTACTGATGTGTGAATTAAACATAAGCATGACATCTAGTATAACCCCGAGACTTTTAACGAGCTGTAAACTTTACTGGAGAATTATTGATATAGTAAAGGATTGAGCTTTAGAAAGAACAGAGAGCCAACCAGAAGGGCTTCAGTTTTACTGGCATATAACTTAAAGTTACTGGGCATACACATATTAATATCTCGCAGACATTTAGTAAGATTGGAGGGAGGTTGAGATTGAGCATTCTTAGTAGACATATAAACTTGCGTATTTTCAGCAAGAAAGTGAAAATTTATGCCATAGGAACGAAATATGACCTAAAGGTAAAATGTAAATAATCAATGAGGACCCAATACAGATCCCTGAGGAACACCTTGAGTGACTGAGACTGCATCAGAGCGACTGTTCTTTACCTGGATTCTTTACCTCTTTACCTTTACCTGTTTTCTGTCACTTAAGTAAGATTGTGACAGAGCCGCAGAGGGCATTATCAGCAATTCCAATTGAGGCCAGTGGATACAGTAATATTGAATGATTTATGGTATCGAAAGCAGCGGTGATATCTAAAAGAATAAGTATACACAAACAGCAGCAGCTAAGAGAAGATCATTACCAACCTTAGTGAGGGCTGTTTCTGTGCTGTGTTTGGGGCGGAATCCAGACTGAAAGTGCTCATAGATGTTATTAGTAAGCAGGTGTGAGTGAAGTTGAGCTGCTAATGTTCATTCCAGTATTTTGGAAACAAAGGGGAGGTTAGCAATTGGCCTAAAATAGTTTAGATCATTGGGATCTGCATCAGTCTTTTAGAGTATTGGAGTGACAGAAGCCATTTTTAAAGATAAAGGAATGGTAGCAGTGGATAGTGAAGAACAGACAATAGATGTTATGAAGGATGAGAGTGAATTAATACAGGACTTAACTAAAATAGTTGGTAGGGGATCAAGTGAACAGGTGGAAGTCTTAGATTTCATGATCTCCTTAGTAATAAAATCAACCGTGGGCAGTTAAATTAGAAACAGTGCTTACTGAAAAATCAACAGGAATATGATCATAATGATTATCATAAGAGGATGAAGCAGATGTAAGCAATCCTTGATGAATTTGATCAATCTTGGCATAGAGAAAGCTGGAGTAAGGACCACACTGAGTTGGGTCAAGTGAAAGAGAGTCATGTGACCTGAACAGTTTACCAACAGTATTAAACAGGGTCCTAGAGTTCGAGTGTCCATAATAAGACTTGAGTAGTACGCTGATTTTGCTCCTTGTATTGCAGTCTTGTAAGCGGCAAGATGGTCAGAGTACATCTGTTTATGGATTTCAAGACCAGATTTTCCTAGTCTTTCCAGGCGACGCCCTAAAGCTTTTTGATGTCGCAGTTCAGGTGTAAACCAGGGAGAGGGGTTAGTATAGGATGCAGTGTGAGTTATATCCAATATTTGAGACAGACTATTATTATAAAAGTGCATCAAGTCAGAAGTAGAAGTGGAGATACAATGATTGACAGAATAGTTAATCATTTCATCAAGAATATTATGATCAATGTTCTTGATATTGCGGAAAGAGACTGAGCGTAAAGGTTTTACTCTTCCCAGAGAGAGAGAGAGACATTAAAAAGTACAGACTTATGATCTGAGATTAGATGATCAGATATGGAAATATTGTTTGGGGCAACACCAGAACAGCATACAAGGTCAAGAATATTCCCCTTGGAATGTGTAGGAAAATTAACATATTGGATGAGGTCGGCACTGTCCAGGATCAATTTAAAATTATTATACAGGGTGTTGGTGGTGTTATCAAAATGAATATTAAATCACCCATCAACAAAATATTTGAAGATAGAGTACAAATATGAGTTCATAGATTAGCAAGCTCACTAAAAAATATATTCATAGCAGATAGTTTTGGTGGTCGATAAATTACAACCAAAATAGTAGGAGTCGAACGTTTAAGTAATGCAACCAAAACTTCATAGGATGTAGGCTCTGCTATCTGTAAACGTCTCGTACACAAAGCGTCACTGACAATCCTGTACACAGCGCTAAAACATATAGATATGCAGAATTTATTAAAATATCAACACAAAAAAACATCAATACCAAATTAATCTTCTGAGTAACGATTCTCGAGAATCGATGTCCACATCCCTATGTACAGTTATAGAGTGGAGGAACTATGACGTCGATTTGTATGCAAAAACCTGGAGGCGAGTTAGCATTTCAGCAGTTCTGTTCCCTCATCCCAAAGTCAATGGGTTTTTTGAATGGGGTTTCAGTAAAATCGCTTAGATAAGGTCTGTGGCTAACACAAACTCAAGATACTTCACGTTTTATTTTCCGACATAAAACACATCAGCTACATCAGTCTTGACTTATTAAATCGGTTATGCTTCTTTAAAAAGACGGCTGATTTCAAGTTGCTAAATGGGACTACAGGCGGTGTCGGAGACATTATACGTCATCAAGCTGATCTGGTCTGGAGCGCAGCTCACTTGTGTTGGCCATTTGGGTTTATCTGTTATTTAGGTATTTTCATGAAGAGTATTTTATAGTTTGTTGTGTTTTTCTAATTGGGAATTCAGATTGTGTGTAGATAATTCCTTCACATGTAAAGGCTGTCGAGACAGATTCATTTGTTGATCATTTATTTTAATAAACATTATTATGAAGATACTGCAGTGCAGTCTGTCTCTGTCCTGCTCTTAGTAACGCAAACGTGTGAATAAATGTAAAATACATGCATGTTAACTGTCATTTTCAAGTGATTTTTCGTCTTTTTTTCTTCATCTGAATACATTTAAGTGTCATAACTGCAATATTTACACTCCTCCATAAAATGTACAGCAGATGTGACTGTATGGGCTGCAGTTAGCTATACTTTGTGATATAAAAATAATTTTGAATGTTCTGTGTCCATGATGGAACTTGCAGGCATTTAATAGACTTCCTCACGCCTCATTTCTGTCGTCTGTTAAGGTAAGCAGGCTGTGTGCACGCAAGCGATACACTTACTTAAATATGTCTGATGATAATAATAATATGTAGGCAGATTTATACAAACAGTTTTAAAACTTTTACAAGTAGAAAATCCTATCGGGAACCAGTTTTATGCTAGCAGCCGATTAGCCTACAAAGTAACGTCATAGTTCCTCCACTCTATTTAAGAAACAAATTTGCTTTATTGTAAGACAAGAATGAGAAAATAAGGGAAATAGTGTAAAATATGTAAACAAAAGGCTAAATGGAAATATTTTGATCATATACTTTATTAAAGCTTGAAAGTATTGTCATCAATGGACAGAAAGTGTCTCTGGCCCTATAGAGTATGTGTGGTAGTTTTGCCAGTGCTGTTAAAAAGATTAATTGTCAGGAAAGAGAATCGACCATCCTTCATTTGTTTTTCCTACATTTTATATCTTTATGATTTCAGCAATTTAACCATTCAAACAAGTTTACACTTAAAAAAGGGCCATAATGGAAATCAGATTTTTTTTTTAAAGTAATTAACTAGTACTGTGAGCAGTTTATTAAAAGAGATCTTTGTACTTTTACCTAATAATAATATTATTTACTAAAAATTGTATATTAGCAGTGTAGTGGCATTTTTTACTTGAGTACAAAAAAAAAATTCACAAGCACATTTAGTGCAGGTTTATTTTTTTTAATTATCAATAAAGGATTAAATAAGTATACTATTAATTGTTTTTATTTGTATAAATTCCTATGCAATGTTTTTATGGGTTGCTGAGAATACATTTCAGGTGGTCTACACATTGCGTGACAGTATTGGAAATAAAAATAGGTGCTGGAGAAAGTGCTGAAAGACCTTTATTTTCATTAGGCTGTGCCTGTTGAACCCTGACATGTGTTTGTGCATCTCAGAAAACAATGTCAGTTCCATGTTGGGTCTTTTTGTAAATATTGCGGTCACTTATTTTTTTCCTTAAATGGTTAACCAGGTTTAAATATAAGAAACGGTGTATATGTTGTAAAGCTGGATAATGTGTTATGTACCTGTATTTAACTAAAAATAAAGCCAAACATGCGTTCCTCAACTGTTTTAGATTCATTTGTGCAACGACTGAAAATTGCATTAAACAATTGTTCTGCCTCTGTTATAGACTGTACCGTTCATGTTGGACATTTGAACACAACAGTTTTATATTTCTGTAATGCGTTGTTATTCTAGCATACATTTCGTTTTCCTGTCGCTATTGTATGCAGGTCTTTATGATGGGACTTTTATTTTGCCGCATTTCCGCCAAACTCTTATATTTAAGCATTTTCGGCAGTTTCGCGCTGTAGATAAGCAAACAAATAAGTTTAATGGTAAACAATGTTTTCAATGGAGTGGGACATGGGATAAATGCAGCACTATATGCAGATGATGGAGCACTGTGGGTAAGGGGCCGCATTATTTAGAACAGAATGCAATCAGCAATCGGTCTTTGTCAGTCACGCGCGTTTGTTGTGTGTGTGTGTGAGACCTCACACCTGCGCCATTTTTGAGGTATGCCTTCCTGAGACAACTTCAAGGACATAACGCAAGAGAGATACATGCTATAAAAAGGCCAAACTGAAGAAGTACAAGAAAATCGAGAGTACACGGTGCCGCAATGAACTAAACAAACAAGCCAGGGATCGTCCTTTTGATAAACTGTCCTACATTCAGGATATAGATCCGTTTGAATTAACTGTAAACCAACGGACTACACTGCCGCCGACCCCTTACTGCTGATAATGGGCCTGTGTCAGTGAGTAGGTTTAGCCAACTTTGAGTATAAACTGGAACTCTGAGTTGATTTACCAAGAGATTAAAAACTGAGTTTTGTGTTTCAGAATAGCAGATCTGAGTTAGCTCAATCAACTTTAAGTAGAGCAACTCAGAGTTAAGCGCACACACCGCGACTATATAAAGGCATTATCAATGGAGCGCTGAAAGGAGATCAGCAATTCTTTCTCCAGCTGAACTTGAAGTGCTCATAAAGAGTTATAGCAGATATGAGCAGATCACTGCATCAGTCAAACAGAGACGTTAACAAGGGAAAACAGCAATGTGAGACACCCCCTGTATCTAGGCAACGGATTGGGTGGTGTAGGACCAATGGGGTTACATTGGTGCCGTGACCCGGATGGGAGTGAGGTTTAGGGGGGTGAGTGTAACAGAGGCCAGCTAGTGTGTGCTGTGCAGGTAAAGCTCACTCCTCTGACCTTTAAAGGTGCTCTAGCGACAGATGCTAGAGGCCATGGTCTTCAGCCTCCATGGTAGGGCACCAGACTCCCATGCGGAAGGTTGCCGGTTCAATACCAGCTCGAGCAGGTTGGTTGGCGTAGGACCGGTTGGGTTACACCAGCTAATGCAAAACGCAATGCTTCTGTGTTGCAGGGTGTTTTTAAGTGACCTGGTTCAGTCCGTCACTATGGCACTGTCTGCCAATGAGCAGATGCCATGAAGGGCGGGGACACGCCCCGTACTGACGTAGGAAAGGTCAATATTTAACAGACTGCATGTAGATTTCACGTGGTAAAACTTTTGCTAGACTGAAACTATCTTACATCAAATGTTACAAGACGAATACTGTTTGTACTACTGGTTTTTCATTTACACCAATGTATAGCAAATGTCACTAGCTTTCGTTCAATACCAGACATCACACATTTCAGACACATACAGATTATTTTACTCTGCTATAAGGGTTAAAACACACATTGATTAACCTGGTTTGTTGGAATAAACACAGCACATGAGGAAAATATGGCATATTATTCAGATACATCTGCCCTAGGTCTAACATTTTCAGAGATTGTCTTTCATTCATATGCATTAGTTTGTCTTTATCTCTATTGTACATCTGGCAGGATGTGCCCAAGGCGAGCACATGACCATGTACAGGAGTCATTCAAAAGAGGCGGTTCCCGCTGAAGATCCTATAAAGCCTCATTGTTTTTATTTTAATTGATTTAATTAATCATTTGCTAGTTAGCTGAAGGCTATCCGGAACATCTGGCCAAAGTGTTGGTCAGAATAGCAGAAATCAGTTGGTGCTTTGCTATCGTGATGGTTTAAGTCCTCAAGCTGGTTCAATGACTGCCGACAATTTGGCGCTCAGTTTCCGAGATTTCAGATCCATCTCGTGTTCACTGCAATATGCCCATGAGTTACTACATTATGTATTGCAGTTTTTAGTTTTATTTCATTAGTTACAGCAGATATTTACAAACTACTGGACAGATGTTTGTATCCAAATATGAACAATAAAGGTAAAAAAAGCAACAGCAAGAAATGTAAATACTATTATAATTTTATTTAGTCAAATACATTGAGTGCATAGAGAAAAGCAACAATAAATAAACATTAAATAAAATTAATACTCAATATTAAGATGTGGAACACAAGTACAGACATTATGATTAAAGCTGAAAACCTGTAACCATCGGCTTCCATTGTATTTGCTGGTTTGCCTACTGTAGAGTCAGTGGTTACTGATTTTCTTCATGATAGCTTTATTAGTGTAAAGAGAAAAAAATCAACTCATAAAGGTTTAGAACCGCTGGATGGCAGGGAAATAGAAAATTTAAATTTGTAGTTGAGCGAACTATATTTAGTTGAAACTACTGATTGGCTTAATGTTTAAAGGTGCAGTAGGTGATCTTTTACAATGCTAACAGCTTAGCATAAATCTGAATCAGAGTCCCTCCCCTGCCGTCTAGAGCCACGCCTCCTGAAACAAGAACACAGCAAAAGAGTCCTCTCTCTTGTGTGTTAAAAGTGACTACTGCTTGTCCGGAGGCGTGCAAGCCAAACTGACATGCTATTACAGAGCGAATATTTAGAGTTGCATGGTGAACAATATAGAGAGAGACTAGGCGGAATAGCGCTATTTACTTTTGTTTTATTGTTAAACTAATTAAAATCTACATCATCGATGCTGTTAAAGGATCTTATGAAACTGACAAGAGTCTTATCAAACTTTCATCAGAAGATTTAGTGGCTGAACAACACTTCTGTGAAGATATAACCCGTTTGTAAAAACATCTAACGTTATCAGCTCTGCGTGAAGCTAAAACAGTTTTATAACAGAAAATGAGCTGTCTAAGAAATCCTTCAGACATGGTGTGGTCCTTTCTCCAGCGTGCAAAAGTAACTTATTTAATCAGGTTTTTAAAAAGTTTTGATTCAGCATGTTTTTACCGATCGTGTGCGTGCTCTCTGTCATGAACGTGCGCCGGTCGGCGGAGGTGCGTACAAACGGCTGCGCAGTTGTTCAAATCTACATTTGCTGACGGACAGTCTGAGCTGCTTACCGGAATTATGAGATGTCGGTCTGACTCTAATTGGATGAACATTTTTTAGTTTTATGCCTCACCCAAAATATATATAAAAAAAAAACATTTTCAAGCACAAAACTGTCAATGCAAGCGAACAATGAAGAAGAGGCCCAGAGGCGATGTGAACCTGGAGCTGCTTGTTGCTCTGCTGAACAATAATCATTTCTTCATAGCTGGAGCTGCTGCTTCAACCATCCATGCTTGTTTGAGTCACCAGTAACTATAAACAAGCGTGTGAGCTTCCTCTCCTCCTCTTCTTCTGTGTTATAAGCGGGTGTCAGAAGCTTATAGTTGTGCAGCGCCATCTAACGTCAAAAGAGTGATTTTGAATACTCTTCTGCTTAGCGCCAGTAAAAAGCGCTTGTGTTTGAAAACTGAAAAACGTCTCGTAAAACGCTGACGATAAACGCAAACGAAAAACGTCCCGGTGTGCACGAGCCTTTAGACTGTGAAGAGACTTTCAACCAGCACAACACATGCTTCTGAAGACGATCACCTACTGCAGCTTTAACTTTGAGCAAAAGCACTTGTGTCAGTTTTGTAAAGGATTATTTAGTTTAAGTAATAACTGCTTACCTTGTGTTTGGTTTTGAAGTACCAGTTTTATTTGTGAAGAACATAAACAATAACTGAGTTAACACATTTTAAATCATCCGTTTATTTACACTTATAAAGTTGATAATTTTATTCAGGCAAAGAGGAAAAAGTCATTTCTGGAGGACTGCATCATCATTTGCATAAGACAGGAAGAAACATCAGCAAAACACACTCACAGAGAAAGAAACTAAACTAGAAACATGTAAAAGAATTGGCAAAGAATGTGTGAATTAAACCCAGCATGCATTTATACATCTGGCCTTTTAACTCTTAAGCCCTGTGCACACTGAGACGTTTTTTGCTTGCATTTTCCGTTGACGTTTAACGCCTCGTGACTAAATAAAGGGCATTAATGTGATTGTGTACACCAACATGCTAAACTGGAGGCGCAAGAGCATCATTAAATAAAAAAGCGCCTCATGCTCATTTTTTTATTTCATGCACCGCGTTAAAACCTTCTCCAACAATCAGATCGGCACTTTTGTTCATGTGCACGGAGCTGCTGAAGTTACAGTAAACAGCACTTGGATGCGCTCAAGCACTAAACTGTCAAGACTAGCGCACATTAAAAATGCTCAGAGATGTGAACGTGGAGCTGCTTGTTCCTCTGCTGAACAATAATCATTTCTTCATCGCTAGAGCTGCTGCTTCAACCATCAATGCTTGTTCAACTGACCAGCAACTTTACCAACAAGCGTGTGAACTTCCTCTCCTCCTCTTCTTCTGTGTTACAAGCGGGTGTCGGAAGCTTAAAGTTGTGTCGCGCCAACTAACATCAAGGAGTGATTTTGTATCCTCTTCTGCTTGAAGCCAGTGAAAATCGCTTGGGTTTAATTGTGGAAAAACATCTCGTAAAATGCTGACGATAAACGCAAACGAAAAGCGTGCCGGTGTGTACGAGCCTTTGACAACTACAGCTCGTCTACCCTAAAGTCAGGGCTGGAACAAGCTGAACTGTCGCTCTAGGCAAAGGACGATCAGGCCGCCCTCAACCAGATTGAGAAAACACAAGTGACCGGTTATCAAAGTCGTGGATGTAGAGATGGTGCTCAGTCTGGGTCAGTCTCCATCATCTCATATGCAGGTTGTCTGGCAATGACACATTAGAAATGTATGTACACATACAGCTAAAATATTATAATTCATATATAATGCTACATGCTTATGGAAATATGACATATTTTAGCATAAGAAACCTGAATTGAATTTTGAACTTAAAGCATTAACTCCCAGAAAGAACATTTACTGACCCCTTTGTCATCCAATATATTTATGTTTATTCTACAGTGGAAAAGAACTGTTTTTTCGTTAATTGCAGTTTCATGGAGCCACAGTCTGGAGGTTTATAACATTAAAATGGAATAATTTCAACAAAAACATATTTGTTTGCAGAAAAAGGACAGTGGAAAATGACAGGGGGTGAGTAAATCATCAAATGTAAGGTGTAGCTATGATTAAAGTATTTTACAATATTTTAACAATCAATTATTATACAATCTTGAATCCATATGCTCAAAGGTGATTCGTTAAGATTTAAATGCAGCTCTACCCCCCAAAACTAAACTTTTGATTTACGAATTAAATTAAATATCTTTAATCAAAAAGAGGTTTAACCAAAACGTAACAAAATAAGAGGGATTGAAAATATAATCCCTGGTGCCCCAGGACTCTCTCTCCCAAAATATAAACCAAAAAGACAACCCCTGAGAATTAACAAGAAATATGATTTATTTAAAGAAAAGAGCAAATATAACATCGGGAGGGGTTCAGCCAAAATAAATGACAATAAACCAAGCTAACTAAGTTAGAGCAAACGTTCCTAGAAAACAGATAATAAAATAAAATACAGAAAACTCACCTCCCCACTAACAAACACAGGAGAAAACGAAAATAACAAATAGAAGGCACCAAACCTCCCTACCATGCTCCAAGCCAGACAAGGAGACAGAAACCCAGGCTTCTCCGGTTAAAATTAACAACATCACATCGGCATGTCACAAAACGCCACAAAAGAGATATAAGCAACAAACACTCATTTGATCACTTAAACAATCTCCGCTGAGCATACACAGGAAATCGAGAGAGAGAGAGCGGGGAGCCATCGAATCTATGCTCTCTGCAGGTTTATATACAGCCGCCGCCAATCATGATCCAACCCAACGTTATCCGTTGCACCTGGGAATACTTAGAAATGAGAGTGAGAGAAAAAAAGAGGGAAACACCACGCACACAGACCTACACTACAACTACTCGTAACAGTTACATTGAATTAAAATGATTATTCGAAGCTCAAGCAATGAAAATTGTAAGGTTACATAATCAACCGTATTTACCTTTGTGAAAATGTCGAGCATAAACAGTGAAATGCTGGCAAAAGATGTTTTGTGTCTCAATGCAGCAGGCCAGGACACTCGATGCATGTTATTAGCGCTACATGCTGTCCATATCCTTTCTTCCGAGTGGGAAATTTAAAATACCTGTAGTCAGTGGCGTAGCGGACGGGCCCGCAGGGCACGCACCGCGGGGGGGCCCCGCGTGATTAGGGGGCCCCACGTCGTCGCGATTTTTAAAAATTGAAAATCCAGGAATCGCAATAATCAAACTTGGGAACCAAAGTTTACAGGTCCGTGTTCTCTGAACTCCGCTCAGGCGGTGGACTACTTCATTCTGATTGCTTGCCGCCGAACCGCGTCATAGCCAATGAAGACGCGCCGCTGTTTCTCGGCCCCGGTTCTCGTTAAAAAATGAATGACTTCTGGCTACTTTGACGCTCTCGCCACTTTCGGTTTGTGATCGCTCCTCAGTTTGTGAAGGATTCCCCGCGTTGTCACGCCACTCCGCCTCCTTTCCCCGCTCCTCAATTTGTGACATAGATATGTACACTAGATATTGCATAGGGACCCTGAGCATGCGTCTATAGCGCCGCCACATTGGTACAGTGCTCCCAGGACAAATGTCATTCAACCGCACTAGTCAAGACAGTGTTATTACGTGAAGATGCTGGACTTAAGCGCTGTCTACGAGTGTAGTAACGAGCAAACAAAGAAAACAAAGCACAAAGGCAGAACATTTCATATGATTAAGTTTTTTTTTGTTTTTGTATGTTTTTAAATTTGTGCTAAACAGGTCACGTTATTGATAATAATATCTATAGTCACTTACTGCATTCACCATAAGGCAAAGTAGCACCAACTCGCACTAAACACTCGGTTTATGCTAGGTTTGTTGAATAAATCAGCAAACAATGCAAAAGAAATATGACAAAGAGATGCTGCGCTGCCAGAAAATTGTATTATTGTCGGCTAGCGAACGAGTCGTTCATAACGGAGATTCATTCACAAACGAATCGCTCCCTCCGTCAGTATGAGAAGTGAAAGCAGGAGAGGAGCTGTATTTCAGCACATGATTAGATCAAATTTAACAGGGAGAGTGAATAGTACATTTTCATACACACAAACACAAGCTTTTTGTCAGGAATGCCCGTGCGATAAGTGATCCATCAATGTAGAAAAGTGATGTCAAATAAAAATTTTCATATTAAAAAAAAATGCTTACTAACATCCAGGAAAACTCCCGATCATAGATATATGTGTATATCTATGTGTATATGTGTATATCCCCCCCCAATCTCCCCCCCCGCCTTCAACTGGGGGCCCCGTCGGTGATCCCTGCAGGGGGGCCTCCGCATTTTGCGCTACGCCACTGCCTGTAGTTGTGATTATTTACCTTTTCGATCGTGTGATTTGCTGTTACAGCCCTTAACAACAAGAACATAACACTGTATTTACTCTGGGAAGACGTTAAAACCATATTACAGCTCACATTAGCTGCGTCCCAAATCGCATACTTATGCACTATTCTACGCCATTTTGTAGTATAAATAGTGTAAGTAGTGTGTTCACACTAAAAAACTCTAGAAATAATAAGTGCACTTTAATTACCCGGATGATGCACTCATTCAGCCGCTAAAATGAAGTGTGTAATGATGGACACTTCACGCACTCAACGACCGCAGGCTTGCTTACGTAGCGGAAGGGGTGGAGCTATCGGGCGCACATGTTGGATAACTTTATTTATTTTGGATGGTGAAAGCAAAATTCTCCTATGAGAGTGATTATAGCGCCTCCCGATGGTGAATGCGGTTATACTCATGGCAGGTATTATTTGATAATGGTCGTTAATTGGTCGTTAATTTCACTGATTTGGCGACCGTCAAACGTCATCAGGGAAACGGTTTGAATTTCCGCTTAGTAAAAAAACAGTGTTGCATTTGGGACGACACAACATACATATACTATCCTGATGAGTGTGTAAGTGCATAAGTACATAGTGCATGAGTGCATAGTGTATAGTGTGCCATTTGGGACGCAGCTAATGACTCTGATACAACACAAATGGCGGCTATGTCCCATAATGCAATTCGGTGTTTACAAGCGTGATGTCACAGGGTTTCCACCAGGTCTTAAAGTCTTAAATTTAAAATCGTAATTAAAGGCCTTGGCTGTTCTAGGTCTAATGCTGCACAGGTCTGACTTTTCTGATGTCCATGTAACGCTACATCTAATGCTCATTTGAATTCTTTTCTTGTTGTTTGGTTTTCGTGGTGTTGTAGTTCTTTATTTCACTGGTCCTAATGTAATTTGCAATATTACGACTTCAAATGAGACCAGCATGCAATAGCCAATCAGCTTTCTGTTATTGAACTCGGTGCATGCGGCGAATGCGATGTTATCGCTGTTTGCTGAGGTTCGCTTTGACTGTGCGCAAAATGTTTTGAGACTCGAGGGAACGGTTCACGCATTTGATATGAATATGAAAGACTGAAGAGATTGTGTCTGAAACAGGTATGTCTGTACACACATCTTCTGTATGATCCGCCCATGTGTGACCATAGGGAGAACCAGATGACCAATACTTGGCTAGAAATTACAACAGCAGTGGGAAAGGAGGAAAGGTTTGGAAAAACCTGAGGGATAAATTTGTTAATAAACAAACTAACAAAAAGATGCCATGGCAAAAGTGGAGAGCCAGGTGGTTTTAATATTACAGAATATGTTTTTCCGTCAGTCATAGGTTTCCCATAGGACTGAACAATAATTCGATATTAACATCTATCGTGGTAGATTTTTTTTGCAGTAATGGTGATATGAGTTTTAAACCCATTTCTGGTATTTCAAGAGTTCCCACTTAGATATGTGTAGTATTTATAGCAGGTTTGGCATGCTGTCCCTGGAGAGAGAGAACCCTGAGCTCGGACATATTTGAGCCCAGGGCTCCCGCCCGGTCAATAAGCATATCAGGGGATCCGAGATCAGTTAGGTCTCAGTAGCTCCCCCTTTAGAAAAGGAGGAGATGGGGTGGAAGGGGGGCTTCTTCCAAAACGAAGAGAGCAATAAGGAGAAAGTGATCAATTTATAGTAAGCTAGGATCACTCTGATTGGATTATTACTGATTACAGATGTGTGGCCAGCAGTGCTAAATCATATCACGTGCTCCTCTCGAAATTATGAAACTTCACTTCGATTAAAATATGCGTCCGAAATTTAATCTCTGCAACCTCATGATATATTTGAGAGCATTTGTGCGACTGCATATAATGGGTGTAGTGCGACCTGTTTTTGTCTAAAGACGTGCTGAATCGCTTCTCTGCGGCTATTTTGCTTCATATTGGCTGTCAATCACTGAAGGCTTTCCACTGTCTGATGATGGAGCTTTTGTGACCGCAGGAAATGCAAACAGCTGAAGAGTCAAAAAGCACACAGGTCTGCAAGCCCCACATAAACTTACAAATAAAGGCGCAGATCGTGACATGTGGAGGATGTTGATCCACCAGCTGAGATCAATCGAGTGTTTTTGGAGAAGGTGCCTAAATCTCGATGCACTACATTCACTGCGTGTTCAGCACGAATATCTGCTAAATGTAAAATCTAACACAGTACACACCATCGCCAAAGAAGCACGCCTTCACTAAGTTTACACTGAAACTGCAGCTCATAACAAAGAGCAGTATTGCACCGGTGGTCATCGTGAGAATCCTGATCTGCCCTGCTCATATATTGGTCCGGCTGACTCGCCTGATTTCCGAAAACCGAGACCGAGCATTTACAATCACACAAACCCCAAACCAAAACCTTTAAAGAGAGGCAGAAGGGAGATTTACTTTCTTTTGTTGATCTTTCTTGAGATGCGTATTATTCTTTAATGTAGATACGGATGACTGCTCTGCAGCTTTCAGCACTGAATAGTGCTCTGCTCACGCTCTGCTTCCGCTTGCGGTGTGAAACAGGCGTAAAAGCCTCGTCCTTTTCATGAGTTGTGCGATGTGGAGCCAGGCCAAAGTATAAATCAGCATTAAGATGTTTATTTTTCTGTAGTTCAATAATGCATCTAACCTGTCTTTAGTACTGCTCATAAAAACAATAGTGCAAAATAAACATTTAATACTGCAGTGCTCCATTTGTGTTTGATGCAAACTAAAACTGTATTTTTCATAAAGTAACAGCAGAACTTTTATAGCAGATAACTCACATTCACAGCAGCATCTAATGAGTAATGATATTCATTGTTAGTATTATTGCCATTTTCATCATTAATATTCTATAATTAAGCAATTAAAAAAAGAAAAATAAAGCAACATATAAGATTACATTATACAGATAACATTAAAAGATGCATATGAATTACTGTGTATTATGTACAATATAGGCTTAGTAATTTATCCACTCGATAATGTTGAGTGATTGTTTAATTTATCATTGATCATTATGACAGATGTGTTATTTATCTTTACACACACACACACATTCATACATATAAAACACACACACACACACATATATATATATATATATATACACACACACACATTCATTCCAGATAATCTACTTTATATTCACCAATGATCAGTTTAATAACAGTTTATACAGAAGTAATCTATCTATTTATATGTTATTAGGTTATTCTTACTGTAGGCAGATAGCTAGTCGCTGGGCAGGCCCGATTGCCAACCGCATCACTGAATCAGCCTCTGTGATCAGTGGTCCAACTTTGACCAGCAACTCGTCTAAGGTTTCCGGGGAGATCCTGAAATACTGCTCAAACAGCATCCCATCCAGGCGCAGCTCCCCGACAAGACCATACTCTCCCCGTAGTTGTCGCTTTTTAATAATTGAATGCACCCAAAAGCGCAGAGTACGACATCGCTCACGTTGTATATTCACTACAATCAACCCTGCAATAGCAAGCGCAGCCATGTTATAATCCATCTTGTATCAAAATACCGTGTTTTGTTGCCGATTTCCGCTCTAATTTTATTGGCTGATGCTGCTATGACGATCCCGTCAGCACCAAACTTCAGACACGCCTTCCCTCCAGCGGTGACGCTGAAGCCCCGTGTGAATGGGGCGTAATGCCTGTTTCACACTGCAAGCGTAAGCGGCGCCTGAACAGAGCGTGTTTTCAGCGTCCATGTTAACTGTTTAGAGCTTTAAGCAGCAGTGCGTCAGCGTGAGCGTCGCTGAAGCAGCAGTGCAGCGATAGTTTCGGCGCTGGATCTATTTTTGTAGTGCTGCTCACACTCAGTTAAAGTGACAGTGCATTGATGATGACCAAAACACATTGAATGACAAAAAAGCAGCAATTTTACCCAATAAATGCGTTATTAATATCCACTGATTTATATATAGTCAATCAAATGAACTTAAACCATTAAAAACTTATTTATTTAAAATTTATTTAAGCCCGAACTACAAAACCAAGTATAAAACTATTTTAGTATCAGTTTTGCTGGAGAGGGGAAGTGGCCACTTTAAGACTGCTTCTGCTATTTACGGGAGTTGTAGTCCATAGTGAAGTGTATTGTGGGTAGTGTAGTTCGACACGCATGCTGGATGATGTGAGCTCGCTGCGTGCTGTTCAGCTGATGCAGAGGAAGAAAGTTTTATTCGGCTTTGTTTTATGTTCACTCAAGTTACTCATACCGAGAGCTGTTTGCACTGTGAACCTGACAACAGGAAGATAAGTAAAAGAAGGGCCGGCATTGATTACTTCTGTCCGTCTCATCCTTTACACGAGCTGTTACTCTGCTGCTGGACATCACTGAAGTGGAGAAAGCAACACTAGTTTGATCATGTATGAATATCATTATAACTATATTGTATAAATATTATTATAACTAGGCCTACAGCAACCTGATAATCAAAAAACAAGTGACATGATATCACAGGCGATTGTCTTCTGAATGCACACTCCTCAGTGTCTACAGCTTGAGAAGCAGACAGCACTAATTGATCTATACAATTTGTAAAATAAAGACTTGCAGGTTAAGGAAACAGCATAGGAGGAGGTTCCCGTGGGCCTTGATGCAGATGAAAAGTTTAAAAAGTGTATTTGTATATAGATAGTCATGGGTAACTAGACAGAACAGACAGAGATAGGTTGATCTCTGCAGCAGCTGGCGGAGAGCTGGACGCTGCAGACGCAGCTGGTGTGAAAGGCAAACGCCTGCTTGCTGCTTCTGCTCTGCTCACGCTCTGCTCACGCTTGCGGTGTGAAACAGGCGTAAAAGCCTCGTCCTCTACATGAGTTGTGCGATGTGGAGCCAGGCCAAAGTATAAATCAGCATTAAGATGTTTATTTTTCTGTAGTTCAATAATGCATGTAACCTGTCTTTAGTACTGCTCAAGTTGAATGCATTTATTTTACCCCTGATTTTCTGATTTTGCATTTTGTCTTTGTGTATGTTTGTTTTTAATATTGTGATAGAGGTCTTAAATTGAATACTTATTAAAGTATTAAATTTATCATAATATCTGCAGAAAGCCTGTGTCACCTGACAAAGAGCAATTAGTCTGGTTGAAAAATGGTTGTTTGAATGGGGATTTCATTTATCAGTGGAAAAAAACTTTTAGTAAAGCTTAAACTGTAACATCTTTAACAAGCTGATGAAATATCTAGACGTTTGACTTTAAAAATCACATTCAGAAAATGATAGATAAAAGTAGGAAAGCTATTAATATGCTAAATGTTTGGCAGGAGACAATTGGGGGCTACAGAGTCATCTTTGAAAAAGATATGCATTGCCATAATGTAGGGATTTTGTTTGGACTGTTCCAGTGAACTTTAATTAGTTTTTATAAATAAAAAATTTAATTTTTTTATTTTTATTTTCGTACAAATAAAAATTTTAATACCCTTATAAAAGTATATGGGAAATGTTCACTTTTTGTTTTAAAATCAGTTTTACGTTGAGTGATGTCACTTCCTTTTGCTCCCGTCCCGCTCTCGTCAGAACGGATGTGGACTCGTGAGACCGGTATGATGAGTGAGCTCCGTGTTTAAAGTATAAAATATAGTCGATTTAGTTCAAATATTTGTTCATATCAGTGGATGACATGTTTTGATGATGGATTGAGTCAAATAATGTCCTTGTTAAGCGTTATTTTTCAGTATAAAGTGAGTTTTGATGTTATGAGCTGTTATTGCTTTGGTTCAAGTTGCCGCCCGCGCCAATTCTTTTAATGGCGGATTATATATGCTTTTCTATCGACTTTGCTACTTAAATATTGTAAAAAAAGGTGAATTATGTCTTTGAAATCGCCATGCAGTTCAAATTGTCAAAAGATATGATCATTTAATGTCCAGTTTGAGTCTGTAGTCATGTATTTTGAGTTGTTAATCTGCTTCAGTGTTGATGGGGACAGTGGTTCACTGTGTCTGTGTGGTGTTATCACTCTCCTGCCTTTAATAAACTGCAGCTTTGTAATTGTAACAAAATAATAAACCACTATACAATCCAATTTCTATGTGATGATAGACGGAAATACTTTTCTTTATTGTCAATGTATGAGATCATATGTAGAAATATATATAGGTTACTTATTAATATGTAATATTATTTAATTATGTATATTATTATTAATAGGTTATGCAAGTTTGTGTGTATGTGATGTCCGTTCATTCATTCATTTTCTTGTTGGCTTAATCCCTTTATTAATCTGGGGTCGCCACAGCGGAATGAACCGCCAACTTATATGTGATGTCTATTGTGTGTTTAAAGAAAAGAAAACCAAATTGTTTGATGTAAAAAGAGTTTATTATTAAATGAAAACGGATTTGGACTTGAGTGAGACAGAACAGAGCTGACAGTGTGTCTGCGTGGTGTTTAGCACTGTCCTGTCTTTAATAAACTGCAGACGTGATCCAGCAAAGCCAGTGGTGTCGGTGAATTCTTTGTGGTGAGGGACGAAGTGCGCTACAATAATTCGTTCAGTATTTGATTATGGAAGTGTAGTGTATAAATCAGCAGCAAAAACCACAGAAGCTGAACTTGACAGCATGCAGGCCAAAGCACTTGGAATGTGTTGCAGAGCTTTTAGACCCTCTCAAATCCCAGTGTTGCAGGTTAAAACGGGAGATGAAAACCTAAAAGGACAAGAAGCTACACACCCCACAAAAATATGGTTGCACTAAAAGTTGTAGCTTTGGATGGAACAGTAGCAAAGAGGCAGAAGAAAAGGGGATCAGGACTATTTCTTACAGCAAAAATAACAGCTTGTTTTGTTTCCCTGTAGTAAAAATGGAAATAAAGAATAATTAAATCAAAAGGAGATTGTCAAATTGTTAAGCACTATTTAGAAATAATGTATAATGAAACAGAACATATACAGGCGCATCAAAAGAATCAACTGGTAAATCTGGAGCGGCAGTATACTGTACGTTCCCTAAAACAAACCTCAAATCACCTCTCCATTTACTCTGCTGAAATGACAGCTATGATAATAGCACTACAATTGGTCGAGGAGGTCAAGTCATACAAACAAGTGATGTGTTCAGACTGTCATCTCTGAGTATTCAGTGGGAAATCTGCTTGCAGACAAGATCTTTTAAACCAGGGGTTCTCAACCTGTTTCAGGGCCCACTTCTTTCTCCGATCAATTTTTGAAGGCTCACCTGTCTGACATTTTCTCTAAAATGTTTGTATGAAATGTTCCTTTAAACCTTTATTTATTAACAAATATATAATACCTGTATGTAATACTATACATGTAACGAAATCAAAAAAATTATAGTATAATATTAAGTAGGGGTGTGACGAGACGCCTATTCATGAGAGACCAGACCAGACACGAGATTGGGTTTTTACACTATTTAAAAGAAATCCTTAATGATAAAACATGAATGGAGTAGTCTTGAAATATTTTAAGAATGCAATTTCCATAATTATTGCTATAATTTTATGTATGCAATAATTTTATATTAGATTATATTGAATTCTATGCATTGAATATGCAAACACTGCAAAATATTTGCTGATATATAAATTGAAAATAGCAAACTCTGGCGGGCTTTTCCCCTATAGAGTCTCACAGTATTTACACTGCAGATCTTGATGGTCAGTCTGGATTTTGTGACAGTATCTTATTTTTTTGATGACCTGCTTACATTTATCATATTTTAAAGGTGACTCGTATCCGAGTGTCTGCATTTACACAGAACACGGCAGAAGGCGCAATGACCAGGAAATTTTTTGACAAATTAAAAATCATCTCTCTTTCAGTTTACCTGGTCTGTATCGTCTCTAATGTTACAAAGTTGAGGCGGTTGTAACAGTTAGGTTTTGCTGTATTTGGCTTAACCATTCTTGGGTGGCTCACCAATGTATTAGATAACTAATTCATATAAGTAATCTGACCAAAAGTCATTATGGGGAGAAGACTTTATTGAAGACAAGAATAGCGCAGTTCCCCAGCAGTGGTTAACTCGTCAAGTCTTCAAGTATCTTAAGCCAAAGTGCTGTCTGAGACAATTCTTTATACTAGCGTCAAACAAACCATTCTGTGTTTCCTAAGCTCAGCAGATGCTTCAATTGCTCGGCTTTTACCCACTGAAAACTCAAAGGCTCACAGTCATGGTAATAGGGCCATTTAGTTCACGGTTATCAGTTTGTAGAGGTTGAGGCACTTTTGCATGTTTTATTCATATTTTTTTACTTGTGTGTGTGTGTATATATATATATATATATATATATATATATTGTAGTAAGGCAGAGGGAAAACACCGTCACAGTTGGATGAGTTTACAGACAAGTCCTCGGAGGGTGCTTTATTTACAAGTGCAGGGTGTGAATATGGTGCTCTTCTTAGAGGTGAGGTGCTCTGGTGCTCCGGGAAGTAGGTGAAGGACAGTGAGTAGTCGGTGTAGGATCGTCACGAACTGGAGTCTGCTGTGGAGGAGAGACAGCGAGACAAGCATTAGCGCAGGGAGTCATTAGTAGAATGAAGCTCATCTTCCTCTGGCGTGGGCTTGGTTTATATGCCTCTCCGCTTGATGACGTCCAGCTGTGAGCGATCCTGTGCTGATGATGGTCCAGCTGGGTTGGATTAGTGACCAGGGCGACGTGGCATGTGTGTGCTCGCTACAATATATATAGTTAAAAATACTGTCAGTATTTTGCACTGTCGTTGTATTTGCACTGCCTGTATGTTGTACGGTCTGGAGCAGCACCTAAGCTTTTCACTCATCATAGCACATGTGCTGCTGATGATGTGACACTAAATGTGATTTGATTCGAAATATATATTTACTATTTTCCCAAGTGTATGAAACTACTGTAAGAAATGATCAGCATTCGGTACATACTTTCAGTATTTCCTTTGCTTGCACTGACCCGATCTAATCCTGCCTTTATGAAATAAGCTGCTGCTCCCAAGCAGGTTTGATCTAGCAGAACTGTTGCTATGACAACAAGTCTCAGATAAGTTTTGTAGAACGAAACGATCCTGCATCATGTGAAATCGTCAATACCCAAATCCAGCTAACGGAGTAATCCACATACGAAGAACGGACCCCAGGTGTCAGAAAAGTTGCCACAGGGATAACTGGCTTGGAATAGCCAAGTGTTTATAGCAACGCCACTGTTTGATCCTTCGATGTCGGCTCTTACTATCATTGTGAAGCAGAATTCACCAAGTGTTATATTGTTCACCCATTGGAAGCTGGGTTGACTGTCAGCTAGTTTTACTGATGTTGGCCGTTGTTGTGATGGTTATCCCGCTCTGTATGAGAGGGACCGCTGGTTCAGACATCTGGTTTGTGCACTTGTGTGAGGAGCCAATGGTGCAAAGCTAATATCTGCAAGATTATGGCTGAACGCCTATAAGTCAGAACCCCACCTAGACGCAATGATACCGCAGCCGGGGCAGGGCTTCTATGGGTTTGTAGGAAGCAAAGCAATGTGTTCATGCTTCAACTTGTAGAAAATCAGGTTATTTTTTCACAAATCTTTGATTATACACAGCCAATCAGCTAACATGACAACCACGGTCTCATTTTTCCCACTTCCTCTGACAGGCCTGCCTTTAAGAAGCTCTGATTGGTCTGCTAACAATGTGCTGCGATTTGCAGATCAGCTTCGTTACTCCCCTACACGCGTACGCTTTAGCGCTGTGTAAACAGTCCAGTCAGACGCTCTTAGCAGCTTTAGCTACCTGAATCAAACAAAGAGCACACAGCGCATGCCTGCTCTCTAAAATAACACCTGACAAGTTTAACATATATATAACATATCAGGGCTCGAAATTGCGACCATTTTGGCCGCATATGCGCCCGAAAATTAATCAATGCGACCTCATAATATATTTGGGCGCATTAGTGCGACTGCAGATAATGGTTGTAGTGCGCCTGTTTTGATTTTTTGTAAAAACGTGCTGAATCGCTCTTCCCTGCCGCTATATTGGTTCATATTAGCTGTCATTCACTCACGGTATTCCGCTGTCAGATGACAGGGAAGGGGCTTTTATGACCACGGGAAATGCAAACGGCTGAAGAGTAAAAACTTTAAGCACACAGGTTTGAAAACCCCACCTAAAGTTGAGGCACAGATGAGAGCGATCATGACACGTCACGTGGTGAATAATGATCTGCCAGCTGAGATCAATCGAGTACGCGCTTCTTGGAGAAGGCGCCCGAATCTCATGCGTTGCATTCACTGCGTGTTCAGCGCAAATGTCCGCTAAAAGTCAAATCTAATACTGTACATATCATCGCCAAAGAAGCTCGCCTTTACTAAGTTTACACTGAAACTGCGGCTCATAACAAAGACCGGTATTGTGCCGATGGTTAGCGCAAGAATCCTGCTCTGCCTGCTCATAAATTGGGTCGGCTGACTTGCCTGCTTTTCACTAACACAGAAACATAAAGATCATCTCAGACTGAACCTTTAAATGACACAAACTGAAACCAAAACTTTTAAAGAGTGATAGAAGTGAGACTTACTTTCTTTTGTCTATTCTTTTTTGAGGTGTTTATTATTTTTTTATTTATTTACTGATGACTGCTTTATTGCTTTCATCATTGAATTGAATGATTTATTATAATCTTTTGTTTGTTTTGTAGCAGAAATATTATTTATTAAATTGACATGCATATAAAAACAGCAGCACAAAATTAATATTTCTTACTGCAATGCTTCATTTTTGTTTGATGCAAACTATACAATTATTTTTCATAAGGTAACAGACTTTTAATAGCAGATAACCTACATTCATGCACATTCAAGGCATCATCAAAATGAGAAATGTAATTCATTGTTACTATTGTCATTTTTCATCATCATTAATATTCTATAATTATTAGACTTTGGAATTTTGGAATTATTGCACACAAATATCAATGTCTTCTCAGCATTAGTTATAGTTGTTTCTGGTTTTTGTCAGTCATATTGATGTTGTTTTAAAATACAATAAATCCCTTAAAAAACTATTTGCAGCGGTGCTCATTCTTTTTTGGTGGGTGCTCCTAAATTTTTTTGGTGCTCCTAAATATTTGAAGTTGGGAGCACCGGTGCTACCAAGTAAAAAAGTTAATTTTGAGCCCTGCATAAATATATTTAGAATAAGCATGTGTTAATAATATAAAACCCTCTTCCCATATCATTAGACAATGTGTTATTTGAGATGTAGAATGCACAGAAAGTGTCTGCATAGAGAGACACTGCAGCGCTGCTGAGGATTGTGGGTGTTTACAGCAGTTTGACTGATAAATATGACTCTGTAGCTAAACTATTATCAGTGCCAAACAGCATGTCCTGTTGTTTACAGGCCTTTTTAGGTCCTCACTACAACATGGCATCAATTTTAACATATTAAATCACTCACAGGTGCTGGCTCAGTCCACAGCTTCATCTGTTGGAGGAGTTTAACTCAATCCAGCACTGAACTGGAGAGATTCTGGAAGTTCTCCTTTGTCAAATACTAGAGCTTTAACTGTTTTTCTTTGGAAATAGCAGCATTTGGACGCCATTTTAGCTTTCTCTGCTGTAACATTACAGTGCCTCTGGCCACATTTGTTCGCTGTAGGCTTTTTCTGTAACAGGTATGGAAATTGTAGTCCACTTTATTTATAGATTTACACAAAATATGTGTTTTACCTGACGTGTTTATTAAGTATACCTGAGGTGTTTGTCAATAGCTGTTTCCATCCTAAAATGCGAATGAACTTTATTCACAAAACTGGAATAATGCATAAAAGACGTGCGAAAAGAGCAGCGTTTCCAAAATGTAAAGTGAACAAAATCGACACTTCATGATTAACTAGCACCAATTATCCACAGTAAAAACTGAATTTGCAGCAGTTGGAGAAGCTGCGTCAATCTGTTCTTCATCTAATAAATGACCTGCGCCTCAGAAGACAATCCTGACAGTGAACATGCGGTGGTGTTTGAAGGTGTCAGGCGCTCTGGAGGTCATCAATAATATAATAACAGCAATACTGAAACGGTTCAGGCTATTTAGAACGAGCAAAACGTTTAAGATGATCTCCAGTGTGCTCAGCCTGCTGGTTTGTCCATTTATACACATTTTGATCATCACAAGACCTTTTTTAATGCACACACTGGAGTTTGTGCAGGAAAAGTGTTTCCATCATAGTTTGTGCGCATCTTTTCTTAACCAATGTAAAAGTTTATCCTCAGTTATGCGCATACGTTTTTTATGCACATTTTCAAAACTTATGCACATGATGGCGTTTACATCAATCGTTTTTAAGCGAGTGTGCAAAACGCTCATAAAAGTAGATGGATGGAAACATAATTATTGTGTGCATCTTATTTAAATTCATAAGAAAGCTTGAGTTTTTAATTTCCTGTTTTGCACCCGCCTCTTCCCTTTCTGCACATGGCAGAGGTAGGTGTCTGATCCAATTTAAGATCCAATTAATCTTAAATCATCTTTACTTAAATCTCTTCTAAAGCTAGTTTTCATGTTTAAGTAACACTTACATCTTTATTTTTCATTATATTTGAGTTTTCACTTTGAGGTTTTGACTTATCTTCCTCTATCTGAAGCCTGTGAATGCTAGATGCATTGCTCTTTTCCTTTAACAGAGGAGTTATAATGGTGAAGACGCGCTGTAAAAGCTGTGCTTTTGTTTACGTCAGGTATGTTTTGTCATTCACTGTGAAGTTGATATTGTATGGAGTGTTATTTATTCTTCGTTTCTGCACTGACTGCACACAGGAGAGAGGAGTTATAAGGGCGAAGACTCTGTAAAAGCTGTGCTTTTTGTTTATGTCAGGAGTGATTAAAGAGCCGTCACAACTGCTGATATCCATCTGGTTATTCCCACATTAAAACGAAAACGCAGAACCAGTTACATTTACTAAGCTAACTGTGTAAAAGCTAATGATTCCCTTTGCATTAAACTTTGCGCATATTAAATTCAGAGATGCTGTTTAACGTTCACACAGCTACATCACACAACACCTACAGGTTAACACATGGTCATCGCAGTGGACCACCCCTATAGCTTTATCACAAAGTTTAAAAGACATTAAAAAGCCAAGATGATTAAACTTTATACACAGCTTCAAGCAAGTCTAGTAATACTTAAAGGCATTTTACTTATTTAAAGAAATCTTAACATGTCATATCATCTTACTGCATTGGCAGATAAGTTAACTGGTTTCTGCATCTCCTCCAATTATTCGATTATTGCTCATATTTCCATGGTTATTTTATGAAGGTGATGTTCAGCGATCACTGATCTGGAGTTTTTTATATAAGCAAAATTCCTATTTTCCCCCATTTTTCAAAGAAAGAAAAACAAAATGAATAAAGTATGAGCATTACGACCTGGCTTAAATCATGAGAATACTTTACAAAATAGCTTTCCACAAAGATAAGTGTTATTAAACAAAATATGAAGCCACTCTTCAGAGGAACATCAAACAAACAAGAGAAGAAGAGCTGGCCATCTGAGCCGCCTCTTATATAGGCCGTTTCTCAATTCCAAGAACGAACTCAGGAGACTGCGAGGGTAGAGAACGCGTCCTTTGAGAATTGAGATGCTGCGTTCCTCCTGATGGTCACATGACCTTCACGTGTTTTAAATGGTAAATTATTTAAACATTACATCGTTTATACAGCGAATTATTGTTTTTCCTTTTTTCAAAATATATAATTTGCATAAAAACATTATAAATCTATGTTGCACAATATAAATAAAACAGATTTTAATACGAATTTAAGCAAACAAACACCCTTAATGTGTTTATTCCTTTATTAAGATGTTCATGGTAATGTTTACTTTCACCGTTTCATTTAGGGAAACTCCTGAGGTAAATAATTCATATCTCTGAACTTTAATAAGTAATCTAGATAAAATGCAGCGCTTCCCACCTCCAGTCGCAATGACTTCTGGGACTTCCAGAGCGAGTTCGGTGCTCAAGTCTGCATCGGTGTGTTCTCGATATCAAGATCACATCCGGGAAGTTTCACGCGTCCTCTGTACTTGCGGTCTTGAGTATTGGAACTGAACTTAGGCAGCTGATGATGACGTTTCACGAGAACACGAGGACGCAAGACCGCTGAAGAACGCATATTGAGAAACAGCCATAGTCTCACAGTGAAGCTCATGATCAGCACTGGAGTCCCGCCCATCAAGGAGGAGCCAATGGCTGCATTTGAAGCCGCATACACAATGAGCAGGTACTCACTTAACCGGTGCTGAAGGAGTAGGGACTTTACAACCAAATCTCGATTTTTAAGGATGAACAATATAATACATCATCCACCATGTTTGGGTTAGGTTTAAGAAACTGCAGGTTCAATTAAGCTCAGTTTAAATCAGGGGTGCCCACACTTTTTCTTATGAAAGACCAAAAACCAAACTTGATTGAGGCTGCTGGGCTGAAGGTAATATAGTTGCCATGCCAAATGTCCTAATTTATTCAATAATATAAAAAATACTAAAAAAACACTGCTGTATATGAACTAATGACACTAGTTTTTGCCTTGATTTGCTCACCGATGTTTTCTTCTTAGTCCTCTATCTGTCGAGTGATGATATTTACATCTTAAAATATCAGATTCATTTACAACATTTAACCGACACATTTAAGTTCAGTCTGCTTTTTTGTAGCTGTTACATCCCTTCTGTTATTTTTTAATAGTCAAGTGGGAACAAGGGCGTAGGTTTGCGCTTGACATTAGTGGGGACTGGGGATGGGTGAATACAAACCCCCCACACCCCCGCCAAGAATGAATATTGTTATATATATATATATATTATTATAGTATTATTAAGTAATCTTCTCTTCTTACAATTTATTAAGTTAAAATAGTCATGCGCATAGCCAAGGGGGGTCAGGTGGTTTGAAAGCCCAAAAGTTGTATTATTATTATTATTATTATGTTTTAATTTATCTTATTACTCAAATGGACAAATGTTCACTAAGGAAGGTTGAATGCGCTGGCCAGTTTGTTATTTGTCTACAGGCTTCAGTTTTTAATTTAAATCAAGTTTTAAGAGATTTCCCAAAGAAAATTATAATATAGAAAAAAAGTATTTTAAAGAAAAAAGTATATTTACATATTTGAAGAGTTTAGATGCAAAAACCTCTGAATGCCATTTAATATTTTCTTCTAAAATGAGCATTTTTCTCCAACTCCTGTGTGTGGACTCAGTGATTTACCTTTTATAGTGACAAATACGTTATTTTCATTGCCTTAAAAGTGAAATAACTGAACATAAATATACAAGGCTGAGAAAAATGCTCATTTTACATGGCATTTAGAGGTTTTGGCATCTGAACTCTTGATTTCTTTATTCTAAGAATTTAAAGTCCTAATTTCTAGATTAAAGTATTTTTATTATTTATAAAACTAATAAAACTCAGTTTAAATGTGTAAATAAAGCAAAAATGGTAGGAAATAGTTTTGGTACATCAAAAAGTGTAGCTATAATAAGTATCCAAGAAGATTATCCAGCAAAAATGAGCTCTTAATATGTCAATAAAATGTCATATTTATACCTCAGGTGAAAAACTGCAAAAAGGTTCAGTTTATCAGAAAACAGCCTGTCCTTTCAATCAGCTGGCTACAGGCCTGAATGTTATGTTATGTTAAAATAATGTTTATTAATTGATAAAGAGAGAGTTTAATAAAGACTTGCGTTCATTTTTCGTACAAATGAAACATGTCTCATAGTATTATTAAAAGATGGAGCACAGGCTGTAGTTTTTCTGACAAATTGTTTCAACCAAAATTGGTGATGTTACTCTGAGAGATTAGGAGAACAGGCAGGGCCATATACGTCTACATGTAGGTGTTTATTCTGCAGTTAGTTTTCAGGGAATATTGTTTACAGACTATATCAGTCTGCTTTAACATTGGACTGACCGTAAAAGCAGTGAAAACACCAGGGATAGCAGCATTACCATGATGGACTCATTCAGTAGCGAACTTGAGTTTATGTGACTTTTTCGTTAAAAAAGCTCTTTATGTCCACCTTTTCTTGCTCCCGCCATCCTCACTTGTGCGTGTCAGACACACACCTCACACACATCGGGAAATTACCCCCGCGCACTTGTTTTGGCGGCGCTGTTTGTTTCACATGACAGCAGGGAAAAGCACAGCCAATCACAATGTTCATATGTGTTTGGGGGCGGCGCGACAGCGTGATGTTTTCAAGTGAATTAAATTATTGGTGGGGACATTTCAGAAGTTGGTGAATATTGGTGGGGACACGAAATCTACCCCTAAATCTACGCTCCTGAGTGGGAATGAAAAGGAAAGCATTGAGCCAGCTGGTAGTATTGCTGCCATTTACAACAGATGAGGAACAACAACAGATGAAAGTGCTGTTTAAGTGAACTGGTTTATTATAAACAAGCTGTGTGTTTTTAAATGTTTATGGAAAAATAAAGTTTCACATTAAAGTCGTTATATAGGACAATGATTTCTCACAAAAAAAGAAAACAATAAACCAAGTTTAACAGGCATAAGGAGGACAAAGGGACAGTGCCAAACACAACCAAAAATAAAACAAAAGTCAACTAATTATCCCATTAAACTCTTCCCCTAGAACTACATGATACAGTAAACCTTCATCATCTAAGACGTCCTATCTTACAGCGCATTGACTGAGGCTCTTCTTAACTGCGTCATCGTACATCAGTCCATGTCCCGAATGATTGACATCCAACACAGCCAACCCACATATCCTAGAAATGTAAAAGGAAACCAGCAAAAGGGAAACAATAGACGTCATAGACGATTATGATTAGTCAGATTAAGGTAATCAAAAATCTGTTTATATTGTAGACTCTTATTCAGAGTATTGGTGTCCATGTAAATGTACTTACCGAGTTCAACTCAATCGGTTCGTAGTCTTGATTCAACAGTGCGATTCGCTCATGAGAGCAGAGAAACATTTCGGACATGTCAGGAAACCGTCCATTTGTTGATCAGTAGAGTTTATTGGCTTCCGTTCTGTCTGTACACTGCATGAACACACAACAGACGACGCAGGACAACGCTGAAATCAGCCTGATTCTGAAAGCATAGTGCCATGGACCTTTCTGGAGACCTTGAATTATGTAACCGGAGTTACGTTTGGCTGCATTTAATTTTTTAAGCGAACGCTGTGGGGTGGTATGACGCCACTCCTTACGGTGCTTAACAGCTGACTGCTTACCTCTGTGTGGAGGGCTTTCTCGCTGCAACCAGTTTGCCAGTTTAGCTCGTCATGTACGTCGTAGACGACCGAAATCGAGTCCAGGGAAGAGCGGTTCCAGAAATCAGGGAAGACAAAAACAGAATCCCAAAAATAAACTGAACAAGTGAATAACAGTGTGAGAATGTGGAGAAATCTGAAAACGTGGTGAAAATCAGACGAGGGCTTTTCTTTTTCTGGACAGCTTTTGTTAATCGTTGGTTGTGTTTCGGGAAGTGGGCGGGCGCGTCAATCAATTAAAATGGCTGGGTTTAGGGAAGGAGGAGGGTGGCTCTGTAGATTGGCCGGTCATCCAGTCAATCATTCAGTCTAGGGCTGCACGATATTGGAAAAAATTGACATTGCGATATTTTTTCCCTGCGATAGATATTTTTTAATATATATACTTAAGACTAGGGCTGTGACGGTCACCGTGACAACCGCGTCACCGCCGTGGTCAGTTGCCACCGCGGTTGTCCATTGCCACCAGCGGTAGTACGTGACGTCACGCACTTTAAAACACAAATTACTGTTATTTTGCCAAGTATTACATATCTGTTAGAATATAACATTAGGCGCGATTCAGCAAGTTCAAGTTCAACCATGAATCTTGTTAGAAAACGAAATCTTACATCTGGGAACATTTTGGATTCGTGCCGACCGAGAAAGGTGAACGAATCAATTTGGATTAAGCTTTTTGTAGGGGGGGTTTAAGTAAAGTGTGTTTTAATATTCACTGCTGAAGAGTCCAAACACTGAAGAGCAAATCCATCGATAAGCAGATCCACGTACGGGTCGCGAACCATGCAAGCCAGTGGCGATTGACGGCGAGGGAAATAAGCCATGTAGGCTTAATCAACTCCTGTCTTCTAAACGCAGAAGCCCAGCTCAGCCAGGCATGGCAGAGGCATTTGCAGAAGCAAGAAACCCTCTCTCGCATGTCTGTGCATTTTCGCTACAAGCACACCGTCTGACAGTGTATTGCTGGAAACATTATAACCCTATTCTTCACTTAAACCGGACAAATTCAACATGTTAGTTTTTCTGGCAAATAATAAAAAATATGAATACAAAGGGAACCTACGCTGTTTTTTTTAAACATCTGACTTATATTGTTACTAGGTTAATATTTACTTTTTACTTATTATTATTAATATTTATATTATTATTACACTGATTAGTAAAGTGCCATTTAGACTATTTGTTAAGTTCTTAAAAATGTAACGTTTAATTGTTATTATTATACAGTTTCAAGCAGTAATTTAATATTTAACTACAATATTTATAAACAGTTTTGTGTTGTTTTATTAACTAAACTTCAAAAATAAACATGTATGTTTATACGGATGTTTTATTTATTAATATTAAATTCGGTTATTTCTTAATTTTTATATAAAAGGTAAATTGATTTAGGTAGGCTACTTTATTTGTTGATGTACGAGATCATGGAACATGTTTGCCAGTAAATGTTCTTACCACTTTAAAAAAAATAAATAGATAAATAACTTGCGAAAAGGATGCAATAAAAAATGCGAGCGCTTAATCATTCTTCACAATCGGATTCGTACGTGCAATAAGCCGAGGCTATATTGCGCCGACAAGAACAAGCCCTAAAACAAACTCTAGAGAGAGAATTAATACTAGTTAATATTAATGATTATAAACACGAACTGCGTTGTATGATAAATGCCTCACAATGTCGTGATCTTTTCTGAAGAACAGATAATCCATGTAGGTTTTCATCTGCTTTTTTTCTTTTTCTCGCTACAAACAATAAAATATCAGCGCCAGACCAGTGCTTTAAATTATATTTTACTCTCCTGATTTTTTTTATTTATTTAAAAACATAAATGTTTAAAGTTTTGTATTGCATATATATTTTTAAAGATTATCATTCAGCTTACCTGCAGCGCATGAGGTTGTGTGCTGGGCAAATCCCCTTTACTCATGCTACCTATTTCATTTATGACACTGTAAACTTGACTTGGCAGGCTGATCATCTTTAACCTCAAAAGGTTTTTTTAACTTCTGCATAATGTGATGTTTCTTATTACAACTGTTAGCGGTGTCAAAATGAAAGCAAACATTAAAAAGGGTTTGTTTTATTAATTGAATAGTTTAGTTTTAATAATAATGTTTATAATAAATTATAATATTGATTATTGTGTAGACTACAGTGTCCAACAGAACATTTTTATAAGGTTACTCTAATGGACCTAATCCCTAACTGTAAAATGAATGTGAAAATGACAGGCAGTTTGCTAAAATTAATTTAACGACAATTTTCTTTTGCGTTTTTCCCCTTTAGAGATCAAGAGAGCTGTATTTAAACAATTATTTAACTAAAACATGAATTAAATGGCCAGTTTTTTCCCATGTGAGTTTAGTGCGCCTCCGCCTCTGCGTTCAGAACATAAATTGATATTTTACCATATGAAAATGCAACGCAGTTATGAATGACGGGAGTGTTAGTAATTAATGACAGAAAGAACTTTCACTTTTGAGTGAACTTCTGTCACGTGTTATTTTAGTATGATGAAAAAAAATATTTAACAAAAATAGTAATGCAGTATTTTTCACTCTGCCAAGCCTCTGTTGCTGTGTGGAGCAGCAGCCTGCGTCAGTAACCTTTTACCCCGTCCCACCGCGCCCCCCGACTCCTGAATGTCTCACTCACTCACGCGGGCATGCACTGCGGTCTCATGAGGAAACGCAGCTTTTTGATATAATGTTCTTCTTGTTCTAAATAAGTATTGGTAAAAACACGCTATTCGCGCTTATCCGAATACCTTATTCGGGTTCGGCTCCACCCATAATATATATATAACCCATATACTTTTTTTTTTTTGCGTTGCATCGCACCTCCTGCGATGAGACTATCGCGGATGCGCACATCGCGATTTCGATGCTAAAACGATGTATCGTGCAGCCCTAATTCAGTCAGTCAGACAGACACTCAGTCAGACAGTCAGTCGACATCAGCCTCTGGTGGGTTACGCGAGAACCGCACGGTTGCGAATGGCACTTGCGAGAGACATTTGAGATCTGAAAAAGCACACAGCAGCCTCTCGTGGATTTGTGAAAACAAAAACTGCAATAACACGTACCTCCCGGGATGTATTTTACAGTCTGCAGAAACATCCTCAGAGTCGCATGAGTCAGCTCAAAATCACACTGTACGCTCGGCTTAACAGCTGAAAGCAGATGGCCTATGATTACATTTGTACTTGTGCTGTTTTTCTTTGAGCTGTCTTTTCCTTTCTTTATCACGATGACATGATCTGTCATCAAGTTACAGGTCCAACAGTAAATCTGAATCAAACAATCAAAATCCCGCACACACTAAGGGCCGATTTATACTGTGTCAAGCGTATGCGGATGTTACGTCGCAGCCTACGCGTTGATGCATAGCCCTCGCTGTGGCCGTCGGCTGATGCGCACCTCTCAAATAAATTTAACTACATGTCGCAACGATGCATAGCGAAAGCTCTGTGATTGGTCTGTTTGGTATCGCTGACGTGTGAGCCCGATAAGGGAGCTTCGGATGGATAGTTTTGTTTTGTGCTTACCTCATGGTTAAAGTAGTTGCACGTCCGCCGGTTCCTGTCTCTAAATGAACGAGTTTGAGCCACTTGAATATTGAGGAAGTGTTCAGAAAAAACAAAACACCAGCGAAGAAACCCGACACATAAACACCTCACTGCCAACTAGCCTTTCGGAAGTGTTATAGCAGAGCATCAGAAACAGTGCGCACAAGTATAAATGCACAGCTATGCGTGTCGCATGCGTCGTGGGTCACACCTATCACTTGATGCAGAAGTATAAACCAGGCCTAAGGTGTAAGTTACAATGTGGGAAATTGTGATCAAAACTGTAGACTTAGTTTACATCAGAACATCCCTCCAGAGTCACTGCTGTATTGACAGTGTGTCTTATCCACACACCATTACACAAGGACTCATCATTCTGACCCCACCGACGTGTTCACTGACGCAGATTTCTGTTTTTGACTGATGAACTCAGGATTTTGAGCAAGAGAAGAGCAGATTTTCCAGCTTTAGCAAGTGAACCCTGATGTTTTGCTTGAGTAGTTTTGAGAAATGCACTTACTGTTTCTGCAAAGTTCAAGGATAATTCAAGAAATGTACCAAAGCGACTGAGGAAAACTGTAAGATATCTCTGAGAGGACCCAATCTACCCACTGAGACTCTGTTTTACATCGGGAAATGATTACAGTGTAGATTTGCCAAACAGACTGAAAGAGCGACTCAAAGTAACGCTGGCGTACCTGCAGATACCTGTGCAGAACTATGCATTCGACTGCTAGAAACAAAGACGGGGAGCTAACTGACCTGGCACATGATGATTTGATCACAAACACAAGAGTCAATCTTTTATTGTTTCTTAAACGTGTAAAGCAGCATGTGTTTTAGCATCCGTTTGGCTCATTTCTTAAATCCACACTCCTCGATATGAGCTCGTAATGATGACTACTGCCTACATAAAGCCACAGGGTTTAACCCACAAGATCAAACTGGCTTAAATGAGAACAAAAATGGAGCAGCATCTCCATCTAAACATTGTTGTGGTAAACTTGAGTTTTTTACATATACAGAGATAAACAAAACCCCTACCACTGTACATCTGCATCTGCTCAATAATCATTACTGATTAAAAAACTGAACATCATCACAGGAACACATCGCATGTCTGCAGTATCTGCTGTGGAGATAATAGACAGCGCAGATGTACATCTACATGCAGTGTGTGTGTGTGTGTGTGTAATCTGTGTTTCACATGCAGTATGGAAAAACCAATGCAGCGTTACAGAATGTTTAAGATTTTGCTAATCTGTGCTATGAGATGCTTAATCATACAGCGCATGGTAGATCACAGATTCACAATACATGCCATCGAGTGTACAGAAGCAAATGCTCAGAGAATAATATCCAGCACGAATGTGAACTCACTACACATTGTCATTAATGAACACTGTTCTATACAGCCAGGTGAACTGGAAGAGATTAATAACACCCGTCGTTCGGATGAGCTGTTAAACCGAGGTCCCGACTCTCTGTGATCGCTAAAAATCCCAGGATGTCCTTCGATAAGAGTAGGGGTTTCACCCCGGCATCCTGGCCAAATCTGCCCACTGGCCTCTGTCCATCATGGCCTCCTAACATCCCCTTATTCAATTGGCTTCATCACTGTCTCCAATCAGCTGGTGTGTGGTGTGCGGTCTGGCTCAAAATGGCTGCCGTCGCGTCATCCAGGTGGATGCTGCACACTGGAGGTGGATGAGGAGATCCCTGCCATTGTGTAAAGCGCTTTGAGTGCCCAGAAAAGCACTATATAAATGTAAGGAATTATTATTAACACGTCTGATCTGGTGTTTAAATGTTGTTTTATAATAGGAAACTTATTATTGCGTCAAATGATGTATGAGCAATTACTCACGATGGTGAAGGATTCCCAGCTGAAGGTGTTGACTGTGTTGAGCTGTGCTAGAGGTACCGCTCCACGATTAATCCAAAAAAGATCTTGATTCGTCCCTACACACAATCTTCATTCTGCTTTTCTATGATTCAGCCAATTATATTGTCAAGGTCAGGAGAGAAGCGTTTAAGCGGTCGCCAAGTCTTCACATAGTTTTAGCCTATATAGACCAATTACCATGTTTGTAAACATTCAGGATGCGCGCGCAGGGAGGTGGCAGAAAAAACCGGGAGCGCCAGCATTTACAGCGAGGGAATGACATCAGATGCGCTGCAGAGTTTGTTGTTGTCTTAGAAATAAGTTATATTGATTACACATTATATATATAATTTACATAATGCTTTTAACAGCTCGTCAGCCAGTGACAAGCACAGTGATTCAGCAAAATTTACGTTAAAGTGAGCGCCGTTCATCTGACAGGTTCATGTGCGATAGCACCCTCCCAATGAATATTGGATAAGACCAAATGACCAAGCATCCAGCCCCAAATATACAATCTCAATGAAGCTCTGAGTGATTTTACAAGAGAGAAGTTAAAGGTCTACAAGTCTTTAGATGCCAACAATGATGTTCTGTGTGGTCATGTGCAAGAAATATTGCTCCATGATGACCAGATAAAAACCGAGATTCTGCCTAGCCAAAGACAAGGAAAGAAGACGGAGCTAAGGTTATACAAGCTAAGGCCTGGGTAATTAATCACCAACAAGAAAAACGACTGCATCTGACAGCGAACTGCACCTGTACAGCAGGATATGTGAACGCACACATGGAGGTAAAGTTGGTTTATATTGGCACATTCAGACTTTCTCCTTAATATAATTTCATAAAAGTATTACTTGCAAACTCTAAATAGCGAAATCTTATTAGCAGCCAATGACTATCAAAGTACAACATGTTCACAGTCAAACAACAGTGCTAATGTTGTCTTCAAGTCACACTTGCAGGTTATTTCAGACCCAACATTCAAAGTGCCGTGGTAAACAATATAGGGAGTTTGTCACAAGTTGTCACTGAATGAATGTGTGAATATAAAACCAACTGTAGCTCAGTAACTTACACTTTCACGTTTCATTCTTAGCATTCAGTGTCGGCAGTTTAATTCACCATATGTAACTGTTTATGCTGAAATCATTGCTGCAATCAAAAACGAGTGATGTGTCTGATTCAGCACAGCGTGAACTGACCTGATATGACATGACAACTGCAGAGTCCAGCACTTCTAATTAGGTCGTCGCTTCATTCAGCTTCGAATTTGGCATCTTACCGCACAACATGACATCTTTCCTATTGCAGCCTGCCTCTTTCTTTTTTTTTTTTTTTTTTTGCAACGTCATGTGTGACTTAGGTTGGTAATTGGTCTATACTTTGCTCAGCAACATGGACACCTCCAAATGGCATTAAAAGTGTCACATGTAAGGTAAAATTCACTCAAATATGTCATTTCTGTCCTCATGTAATGACGTATTCGCGGCCGAAATCATGCATGAGCTGACGTACTGTCTGTTTACCTCAGAGAAGACGCACGCACGTACCAGAACCTGCATAAGCTGTGAATAACAGGTAATAACGTTGTAGATAAAGTTCAGTTTGTTGCAGAGTGGTCATTTGGGAGGTGTGATTTACATGTATGTTTTTTTTTCTCTGAGTGACGGCAGCCATGACATGAGCGCATTCGGCAATGAAAGCGAAACCTGCACGCACATCATTTAAATGATCATATCGCATTTTAGAGATATAAATATGACAAGCATTTAATATGTTTTATCTTTCATAGTAAACAGAGTGTTGTGCATGAGAATAAATGTTTAACAGTGTCAGTAAAGCTACTCTAGCTTATATCATGATGAATCTAATGCAGGAGGGAGTCTGATAATGACAAATGTCTGATTTTACCAGAGAATAAATGGTCTAATAATGACAGATGACGAGCACATGCACAATAATTAAGCTTTAGAATAATGAGTGGATGTATTGCCATGCATCACTTAACCGTGAATTAAAAACCAGCACAAATGTAATGTCCATTCAAGTCCATACACAGGTGAGCATTTTAACCAACAGTAGAGCTACACACAGGCCTAATATTGTTATTATTGTTGTTTTACCATATGGTTGAGAATAATAATAATAGCCTGCTCATATTAACTCATATATTACATTACAGCATCGGGAGAAAATCGTGGATTTAGGTGGAAGAATGAATGCAGTAAATGATATCACCAAACAATGTCCTTTAGCTGTTCGTTTATGCAGGCGAGAAAATAATATAGTCTTCCAGAACCTTTTAAAAAAGACTTTAAACCAATTGAGAATGATTTTGGTTCATCAAGGCGTCTGTTTGACCAGCCTGTTTTACTTATGAGATCGGCCAAGTGTATATTCCCTTATTCTTGTGCTGAAAAACAGTAGAAACATGTTCACACGGTGATGATGAGAGAACAATCTACTGTACATAGTGTGGCATTTTCCACAAACTTCTGACACAATAGCTGTATTTCAATCCAAAAATGCAGATGAACATTATGCGCAAAACTGGATTATGACATAAAAAGACGAGAATGAAGCAGCGTTTCCATCCAACGAGTCAAAGCGAACAAAATCGACACTTCCTGATTATCTGACGCCAATTATCAACAGTAAAAACTGAATTTACTGCGATAGGAGAGGCTGTCAATCTATTCTTCATGTAATAAAGGATTTGCACCTCAGAAAGCAATCCTGACACGCAGTGAACGCATGGTGGTGTTTGAATGTGTCAGACGCGGAGGACAGACGCTCTTGATTCCATTGCCATATTACTTAGAAAAGTAATGTGTTACTCAACTTCTGTATGACTGTAAGGGTAACACTTTACTACAGTAGCCTACATGAATTATGATGTATTAATATTTAAACATTGCAAAAGTGCAATGAGCAGGGAAAGAGCGGGCGCTGACTGACAGCTGATAACAAAAGAGCGCTCTTTTCTGTTGCTCTATTTAATCTGTTCACAGGGTTTCATTTTTTATTCTTAATGACATGTTATTTCACTATAGTTTATGACAGAAGTGTTCTCATTTGACCATCTTCTTTTAATCTAGGCCTTTTTTAACCAGTAGGCACTTTAATGGAATGTCCATGGCGTGATTTATGTACGTGACGTGTGCCACAGTTTTATACTAGTATTGGTTACGTGGCAGATATTTCGCTCTCTCGTAAACAAATACTTGTGCTACCTAACTGAGTTGCGACTGGAAGGGCATCCGCTGTGTAAAACATGCTGCAACAGTTTCCGGTTCATTCAGCTGTGGCGACCCCTGATAAATAAAGGACTAAAACAAAAGAAATTTAATGAATGAAGCGGGGTATAAGTTAAACTTTACTCTTATTATTATGTTATCATACAAAGCTCCACTTAAGCAGCACCATGCATTGCTTTAAATAAACTCCACAGTACTCTAACCTAAACAGCTAACGGACAGAGCAAAGAGGACATCAAATTCACTGATCGAAAGATTAACATCAAGAACAAAAGACAAAGTTTAAACTAAAAGGGTTTTCTACTGCCTCTATTAAACATGTCGCTGCCAGGTTTACATGTTTACAGGTTTGGTAATGTCTGGACAGTGCTGAGAATGGAAAAGGCAGAAAAGATATTCCTGATTCAACAAACCCAGCTGGGTAAAATAAGGGCACCCGGACGACACAACAACCCAACACACACGGTGGAAAAGTGCTTCATTCTACGACTCCTAACAGTAACTGATGATCGTGACGGTTTATGCATGTTTACTTGTTTATTCACACACATATGAAATGATACACACGCTCTCATTATTACTGGTTACTCGTGCACACATGCAGTAAGGATATGCTAATCACTGAACCAGTTTGTACTCTCAATATATTTAAATGTTTTACTGTTGAAGGTTTTTGGTTTCTTTTGAAAAATGGTCAACCATCTTAGCATGTTTCACTAGATCAATATGAGTGTTTGCTGAAGCCGGAACTTTCCAACACAGCAACATGCAGAAATTGTGGCACAAGCTTGTGTAATGGAGGCCAGCTAGCAAGTGCTGTGCAGGTAAACCTCACTCCTCTGAACTCTGAAGGTGCTTTGCCAGTGGCCCGCTGGTCTTATGTTAGCTGGGAGAAAGACTGCTTCTACACCTCAAACTTTGACCGGAAATAGTATTGGGACAGACTAATTTTATCTTCAAATCATATTTAGGATGGATAGTTTGCGAGTTAGTCACGCAGCAAAACTGCTATTCCCTGTGCTTTGCTGATGCCTGTTCTCTGTTGGTTCACTCAGTTCAGATCCTTGGCTTCTAATTGTGTTTTCTAGATGCAGATTTTCCCTTTAACAAACATATTAATGCAGAATACAGAAGTGACATTGACTAACACAGCTCTGTGTACTGTCAGAGGAGGAAAGTGACAGCGCTTCAAACTAAAAACACTTTACTTTAAAAATAAAAGAATCTAACTCATGTAATTTGGTCTAACCCCATTATAAACACTTTATGGTGCGTTATTGTTTATAATTACTCATTTATTTGACTCCAGTATTGTTTAATAGTGTTTATTTCATTTCTCCAGCCATAATGCTGCATCAATCCTGAACATAGGAAATCTGCCTAGCGATTGTTGAGCGGGTAAAGGATAAAACATTGTGATTGGTTGATTTTTCTCAGCTCCGCCCACTGCACTGAGGCAGTATTTCAGCGAGCGGGAGAGTTGTTCAGTGCAGTGCGAGAGATTGAGGTGAGCGGGAGGAGAGCAGCGTTGGCTCTGTAACACAGTGGATTTACTCTTGCTAGATGAGGGATTTAAAGAAGCTTATTACCAGGAAAAAAGGCAGAAGAATCAATATTTCTGTTCTCTTTGATTTAGAAAACATATATTCATTGAATCTCGGCGAATAGTCATTCATAAATCATACAGGGTAGAAATCGAGCCTGGTCTTGTGTTAGTTCACGCTCATTTAACAGCTGAGTAGTATAATTACCTGTAACTAATTACTGATAAAGATGTATTTTTGTGGTGTTTCTACATGTGCATTGGAAGATGCTGATCGCCATCATATTGCAGTCGATCTCTTATGTGTTTAGGGACAAAATAACAGCTCGTTTTATTTATTTATTTTTTTGTCAATTGAAAGTGTGTAGGAAATATGCAAGTTAGAGCTGAGCGATTCTGCAAAATTTGATATTAATCCAGGAAAATACAGGGCCAAGTTAAACCTAAATGTACTTTTGCTTAGGGGAGAACAGTGTGAGGAATTATGGGTTAAATGTGCTCTAATAGTTGAATAGCTTTAATTAAATGCACTTGTTAAAATCCAGGACAAATTTTAAACGCTCGAGTTAGATCAAATATTTTAATTTACTTATCAGGATTTGCAAATTAAAACTTGTTACTAAATTTTTTTTTTGTAAATCCCGGGACTTAAATTATCCTGGGGTTTCTGGTCAGAAACAATATAACAAAACCATTTCTCTTCAATGTCTTTAAACAAAAACAAAATATATTTTTTAATAAACAAAGACCTTAAAATTACTACTGACGAACAAATGTTTAACAACTTTTTCAATCTTTGTTTACTGTTTTGTACTAAATAACAGTGTTTCTCTTTCGTTAGACACTAAATATCGCCTTATTGTATAAACAGTGCAGACAGTTGCTTGTCTATAATGAGGAATGTTGCGGCATGTTCATGTTAAGTTTATGATATACAGTGGTGGACAGATATATTAGAATTCTCACCAGCTGAAACATGTCTACCAGTAAGTGTTTGTAAATGTTTTTGTTTATTATTATTTCATATCAACACACTACAGCAAAAGATAACTGACTTAAATCATTTTTTTAGCTGGTGAAAAAAAATAACTTTCTAATCATTTTGGCCATTACGGTATTTTATTTATAATATGATGATGAAAGTAGCAAGTTCATCTATGACTTAAGTATTTGCGAAGTATAACACAAAATGATCTATATAACTCCAATATTAATGTCACCACTGTAGCCACCCACCTGGACGTTCCTTGCCTCTCTGAAATGACTTGTTCAGTGACCTGTCTCAGGGCTGCCACTGCTGGGGGTCTGTCTGGGGGATTTGCCGCCTCTTCTCTCCTGTTTTGCAGCTCAGTGTTCTTTTTTAGTGTTGTTTTATGTGTTTGTGTCACTAGTAACTCACGCTGTCCCATCCATCAAAACTGCTTCTGCCCTCGGGCTCTGTGTGTGAAAGCACTCGACGTCACTTTAATACGCCCCTCCCACTGATTAGCATAGGCTTTGCATACAGCTTTAAGTCGAAAATGAAAACTGAAATGAAAACGTGTCAATAAAAGGAAAGCTTAAATTTTCATTTGAATTGTGTCACTATTATAGCGTGAACATTAATAACACGCTTTGTAAAAATTGTGTTTGCATTTTATTTTTCAGTTTGGCTTTTTATTTTAATATTGGCAGCCTTGGTGTGGAAATGCAGTGATAATGTAATGTTAAATTGGCAGCTTCATTTTAATTATCAATTTGACAGGGACGATGTGTTGTCAAAGTGAAAATGAAAATTAAAATGAAATAATTTTGTTTTTAATTTTGGCAGATATTTAGCGAACAGTGTTTTAAAATGAAATTGTTAATCTGATTTTCATTTTCATTTCCAATGTTTATTTCATTTATTTAAAATTGGCAGGATTTACCTTCCATAGACTTGTAGTGTTGCCACAGTGCAATAGACTTTACAAACATCAGTTTGCAATATTTTCATTTAGTGCAGAAAAATAACTCCAATCAGCACTCCTCTTTCCGTCATCTCAAAACAGCCAAACATGTCCGCACTTTAGCACTGCTGAATCACGTGACGAAAGAACAATTAATAACAGCAGAGCAAGGAGCAATGATGCATACGATGCAACCATCACAACAACGGCCAACATCAGTAGGGTAAAACTAACCCACAGTCTAAACCCAGCTTCCAATGGGTGAACAATATAACACTTGGTGAATTCTGCTTCACAATGACAGGAAGAGCCGACATCGAAGGATCAAACAGTGGCGTTGCTATAAACACTTGGCTATTCCAAGGCAGTCATCCCTGTGGCAACTTTTCTGACACCTGATTAAAACCAGAAGGATCTTGCAGCGTGTTTTTGTCAGGGTGGAAGATTCTGGAAGCAGTAGCTGTGTTTCCACTATCGCGCCTAAAGCGAGCGAGCCAAGGCCAGTCGTGTTTCCACTGTCACTTCCGGGGCCAGTTTTCCGATCGCACACGAGTACATGCGCCAAACACTTAAACAAATAAATAAATAAGGAAAAGAAAACACCTGGAACAAATTATAGTCTGGGGTCTTCTGCCTATGATCACCGTTATGTTTCTCTTTTAAATGTAAGGCTGTTGCATAAAATAATCAAGTAGTTTTCATTTATAAGTGACTTTTCTTTGCTGCGTCCTCCTTGATGTTTTAATAACGCAGAATAATCTTTACACCATATTAAACACACAGCAGACAGTAAAGCTTTTCCAGAGTTATTGTCAAGTTTAAAAGGTGTGTTTGTGCGCGTTTAGATGCCTGTGTGTGTGTGTGAGACTGAGGAAAAGAGTGCTCCCTTCACAGCTCTGTTGATGCTGCGAGCGGCTGTTTTCTTTTCTTTTTTATTGTTTTAATTTATTTGGTAGATAATAAATTATATGAATACAACAGAAAGACATTAAACTTTACAAATTCTGTGTCCACTTTTGTAAGCTCAACACAATAGTGTCATATCTAGATAAAATAGCCTGAGCTATATTGAAATCATTTAAAGAAACCAATATAAAACTAACAAAAGCTAGCTACAACAATTAGGTACTATATCAAACTGTTTTAAAGCCATATTCAGCTTTTATTTTACAAAAGCCTGTCTGAAAAAAAGATTTGAGATATTTTCTGAAAACAAGCACTGGAGAATGTTTTAAATATTATTTATTAAGTATTTGGATACGATGAAATTAATCAAGTCATGCAAGCAGAGCATGTTTGGGGTGAGTGAAAGCAGAAACTTGGCGACCTTATTTTCTGTCTGCAGCTGCACAGCACTTTACAGACGACTCGGGGGAAACTGCAAACACAACTTGTGTTCTGTGTCCTCAAACAAGTGTGTGTGTGTTATATGACGTGGAGAAATTAAAAAAGAAACCTAAATACATAAAGAGCTTTATTAGTGCACAGCTGCTGAGCGCAGTGAAATATAGGCTGTATTTTATTACGTGCTGCTCTTATGTGCTGAAACACTGAACACTTTCCTTTACTTCAGATATAATAAGCAACATCTTTAAATAAAGGGAATCACCTGTTAAGTGTCATAAAGCCTATAGGGGAAATCATGTTTCAGTTCTCTGCGGAGCATTTGGGCTGAATGTTGGACAGTGTCTGTCTGACTGAGGATGTTATAAAATGGCAGTCAGCATTCTTTGGAGGGCTCCCCCAGCATTGCCCGTTCCCGTTCACCACTTCAGCAGTTAAGGCAGGGTTGAGTTAAAAGCCTTCAGGATGTTAGGGATGGGAAGATTAACCGATATGTATCGATACGCGGTCATGCGCGTGCACGATGCGAGTGCATCGGTTGAGCAGCAGAGGATGAATGAAAATTTGGAAGCAAATCGAGATGCATCGGTTTTTGCGAGATGCATCGATTTTTCCGAGATACAGCTTATATTTTTAATATAGAATGTATTTTTTATTTATTAACAAGTGTTGTCAACCTGTTTTGGCGCATAATTTAATCGACCTACATAAAGTAAGCCTTAGCAACGGATTTGCGGATGTGTACACACTACAACTCAGTGTATCAGGTGTGCGGATGAAGCTAGTGGAGCGCCCTCAGAAAGCGCGAGAAGCAAAACAAACATTTTATTCCCCACTGAGTTTTAAATCTAAAGTATGGCAAGCAACATTATGGATTTAAGGATGGACGACATGACAGGACAGATGCAATTTGCAAAATGTGCCGCGCATCTGTAAAATACGCGGGCAGTACGACTAATCTGATATCTCACTTGAAGCGGCGCCACTGTGTTGTTGTGAAAGCATCTTCCAGTGTTTCTGCATCCCCGGCTTTCGCACTGCTTCAACCAGCTCCAAAAGTGGTGAGAAAAGCATTGCAAGTTTTTTTTCCATGCGCAACAGTTCTGCTCGCTCTACGCCAATAACGAATGCTATTGCATTGTTCATCTGCAAAGATATTCAGCCTAGTGTCACGGAGAACGAAGGTTTTAAACACCTCCTCCTGTTAATTTTTATTTAATTATAATAATAATAATAATATTAATAATAATAATGATAAAAATAATTGGGTGTCACGGTGGCACAGTGGGTAGTTTGACCACCTCACAGCAAGAAGATTGCTGGTTTGTTTTATTTTTATTAGCCTGTTGTTTACAGTGACAGTGATGTTTCAAAGCAGCATAACACTGCTAGTTCACCACCTTAAGTTTTGAATAATCAGTGGCAAAATATCTTTGTAAAACTTGTTTTCATAGTTGAAAAGTTAAATCACAATTCTTGTTGTGCAATGCTAAATTTATTTATGTTGAAAGAGTGCAAATATATATATTTTAATATATATATTGCACTTATACATTCTGTTTATCTTGAAAATACTTAAATAATATGTGCTATATGTTCTAAAATGGCCCTCTACTGTAAACTGACACTCTGGCTCTGAGAGAAAAGCCAGTTTGTAAAAAAAGTCTTGGTTTTGCTTGGTTTATAAATAATCAAACTCATTCAATGGCACAGCATCCTCTTTCACATCATCTCATAAACTTGATCTAATTAGTTAGTGCTGAAATATCGCATCGTATCGTGATATGGGTGTGAATCGTATCATGTTGCATCGCAATATGTCACAAATGTATCGCTAATATATCGGATCGTATTCTTTGTATCGAGATGCGTATCGGATCGGCATTATAGCTTAGATGCCCAACCCTAGTAGAGACAGGACAATCACCAGCAACTAGAGCCGCGTCTTTATGAAGAGGAGACTACAAGCGAATCCGGATCTCCATTTGCAAAAGAGAAAAGGTCTCGGGTAAACAATTTTCCCATACACGCTTGTTTTGCCAACACAATGTGGCGTCTCTCTACCGTCTACACTGTAACATTAATGAATATTAATGAAGTTGCACAATAGAGCGCGCTGATTGGTTTGACCCAAGCCTTACTCATGCATTAATGCCGCACACTCTGAGACGTAATACGGTACACCCCGGTGCAGACGTCCAGTCTACACGCTGGAATACACGCTAAGATCTCATGACCGTGACGCAGCTTCAAAAATCCGTTTCAATCCGGAAGAATGAATTTGCTTGAAATAACGCAAAAACAACCAATTTACACTTTCTAGTGAGATATGTGTGTCCTAATAGTGTTTACAGCAGTGTGGGACACATATACCACTGTCAACAGCTCAACACATGTGTTCTGGTGTTTCGTGACCCTTTAAAATACTAGTGATGGGCAGAGCGAGGCTTTGTGAAACACTGAAACAGTCAAAGCTTCGAAACCTGTTTCTACAGTGACACCTAGGGGTCATTATCAATGTATTGCCCTGGAACAGCTTCAGTAAAGAAACAGTTTATACCCATGTTGTATAAGTGAAGTTTATTTATAAACTACTTTCTAGAAGATCACGTGCTTATGATTTCTAGCGGCTAGATCCGCATTATCTAATTCACAATGCACCAATCAGACGACTCCTAAACTACTACAAATACCCTGGGTTACATTCCACCTCTATTTCCGTTTTGAAGAATCCCCCCTTATAATGTAAATATATCATGTAAATTAAGTTTTTTAGTCAGTGAAAGTCAGGAAACTTAATAGTTCTTGCTTGAAGCCTGCGCATCTTTCTCCGTTCACCATGCAGGAGAGGAACAGACTGCGCAAATGGAGCACAGAGTGGTGACATCGACTACAGCTCTCATCTGATTGGCTGAAAGGTACGAGTTGCCTGCTTCTGCGAGGACAGTCACAAAAATACACACACGTATCCAGTAGGGGTGTCACGATTCTCCAAATTCTCGATTCGATTACATTTTCGATTTTTAAGTCACGATTCGATTTTCGATTATGAATAATTAATTAATTAATAACAAATTAATTATTTGTAGCCTACAGTTTAAACTACCTGACCTGTGTGGTCTTTGTTTTACGCATAAATAAATCATACAGTAAATGAATAAAGGCAAGTTACACACATAATTACCACCAGTCAATCACTTTTTTTCTTGTGAATAGGCAGTGATCTCTGTCGTTATTATGGCATCGGTAAAAAAAGGTGCACAACCAACAGGAACCAGCCAACAGTATCTGAGGTGTTCGCTAAAATGACTAAGTACAAGTGTGAAAGTAAAAGATTGAAGCAGTCTTAACTAGGGTAATTAGGTTAACCAGGCAGGCTAGGGTAATTAGGCAAGTTATTGTATAACGATGGTTAGTTCTGGAGACAGTCTGAAAAACAATTAGCTTTAGGGGTTAATAAATTTGACCTTAAAATGGTTCATAAAAAATTAAGAACTGCTTTTATTCTAGCCAAAATAAAACAAATAAGACTTTGTTTAGAGGAAAAAAATATTATCAGACATACTATCAACATTTCCTTGCTCTGTTAAACATCATTTAGGAAATATTAAAAAAAACAACAACAACAAAGGGGGGCTAATAACTCTGACTTCCACTGTATATATATATTTACAGTATTTTTTAAAAATGTTTTTAAGAAAACTTATTCAGTTCATCAAGGCTATATTTATTAAATGTAAAAAATGTTTAATTGTTAAATATTTATCAAAATTTTAAATAACTGCTTTGTTATTGTGTGTAGTTTCAAATAAAATTATTACTCCAGACATTATTGCTTGTATTACTATTACCATTAATAAATATAATAATAATTAATATTAGTGATTTCTGAAGGATCATGTGACTGGAGTAATGAAGCTGAAATTTCATCTTTAAAATCACTGGAATAAATGAATAAACTATATGATAAACTACTTTTGAACAGTTATTTTATAGTGCAACATTTCATAATTTGTATTTATGATGAAATAATTGCAGCCCTGGTGAGAAGAAGAAGCTTAGTTTAACATATTTAATCACACTGACCCCAAACTTTTGACCAGTTGTGTATAGAATATTTTATAAGCAAAAATGTGCACTTTAATTTTAACAACCCACAGACATCGTCACCGAATATAAAGCAGAGTTCAGACTTTCTCATATATACAAAGCCTCATTTCAATTGTCAGGTTTTGTAGAAATCGATCTATTGAATTAATCAATATATTAAAGAAACGTTGGCTAAAATTCTGCATTATAGGCTTAAATTATAGAGAGACATAGCAGATGAACCGAGACTTCATCAGATCAATGTAAGTCTTTCTTTCGAGCTGTCAGTGCGGAAATGAACAAAACAACAGGCCTAATACAACATATTATACGATTAAAATATGGAAAATGAACAGATAGTAATTTCGGTCAATTTTCCTGATGGATAAACCGAGATCAGGCTGGATAAACAGCTCTGGGTAATATTTCAGCATGCTTTCACTTACGCATTTACCGGTAAGAATGACATCTCGCCCGCTCATCATTCTCTCTTCATATAGCCGTATATATGGCTATCACACGATCATAATACACTGTGATATAGCCTGGGTCGTTAGTTCATTGCATTGTTTTGTTTTCTCACTACAATCGATCCGCTCAATACAGAGACCGTCTCATTCAGGCGATCCCGGACTGATTGATTTGGCGCGGATGCGAGCGCAACTGCTGGATTTATGCCAAACAAACTAACGGGGGAAACGAGACAGATTCCGAAACAAACGTCTATGTGTGAAAGCACCGTAAGATTGTATTTGCACACAATTGACAGACAGTCGCAGCACGCAGCTCTGGCTCAATCTGTCAGTCAACAAGGCAGCACTGTACACTGACCCGAGCGTCTCGCACGCTGACTCCGGGCTATCGGGCAGTCCTTATTGTCGAGCCCTGAAGGTGTAAGCTCAGTCGACGGGTCTCCTGCGTCTGCACAGTTTAACAAGCACTTCAACAAGCGTGTTTTTTCCCGTTCGGCAAGCCAAGCTGACGTGACATGGGGGCGTTTCAGCATCGACGATTATATTTTTTGATTCGATAATCGAAATCGAGCATAAATTTTGATCGATTTTCGATTAAAATCGAAATCGTGACACCCTTAGTATCCAGGGAGAGTCGTACATGAAGAGGATTTGCACATTCTCATTCAGGATGAACTCGCAAGTTTTAAACATTCAAAACTTTTTGTACACTCTTAAACGTTTGCAAATGGTGTTTTGCATTTGTGAAACGTATTATACGAAACTTTATTTTTATTTTGTGCACATGAATTTTTTTTGTGAATATAAACATTTTACGCACGTGAATTTGGCTACGCACGTGTACATCGTGTCTTTTGCGTGAATTACTTTAGTCTTATGTGACTCCATACACATGCCCCTTGGATAGTCTCTCCACGGGGCTGTTGCGGATAGGGGATCCATGTGCAAAGGAGGAAGAACTTTCTCTCTGAGAGAAAAGGGCAGGTGCTCGAGAACCCAAACCCCCCTTCTGGACGTGTCTGCTGTTTATAACCAAGTAAAACTCAATAACTCTGCAGACATAACCCAACTCCGCATTCACAGCTCAGTCTGCGGCTGCTCATTAACCCTTGATGAGTTCACATCAGAGCGCCGCACACTCCGCGGTTGTCATACATCACAAATGATCAATGTTTTTTTTTTTTTTTTATCACAGGAGACTTATTTTAGGTCTCAAATGCTGAAATACACATTAGTAGTAGCAGAACAATCATTTACAGTTGATGAATTACACCACGGCTGTCTGTGAAAAGGGTAGTAATGATATAAGCATGATCTTGCAGTGTGAACGTGGCCATAGTTCCTGGCTGTGTTCTGTTCCCAGTAATCCCCCCTACGCCCTATTAAGTACCTGTACTGTATATGACATGGGCCTGCGGGCTAGAACACTTCTGCAGTGGTTTACATGTGTCAAATTGTAAAAGTAGACTTTTCACAAAATAAACAATAAACTATTGTCTTGCTCTGCACAAGACTTTTGGCCAGTTGAATTGAATTGAAGAAGAGAAACACATTTTAAGTGTATTAAGATGTTCCCTGATACTTGGGCAATTTGATTCTTTCATTTGCAACATATATTAGGGCTGTCAAAATTAGCGTGTTAACGCACATGATTAAAATAAATTAAATATTTAATGCGTAAAAAAAAATAAAGCAGTTGCAGTTTTTTTAATTTCCTGTTGTGGCTGACGTGCAGTCTAGGGACGGTGCGTGTATGGAGGTGACCTAGGCGGGCACATTGGGCAGCAGAATAGTGAGCAAACCCCTTGTCTTCACTTTCGGTACACTCTTAATCAGTATTATCTTAATCGTAAAAGCGGAGTATTGGTGTCCATGTAAATGTACTCAGTAAAAATGGCAGATGAAGTCGCAAGCTGTCAAAGACGGCCCTATTCTCTAATCTGCGTCCATGAGCGCTCACATTTCATAAGTTTCACAATGCAGTGTCAGAATCCTTGCTTGTAAAATACAGCCATACTTTAGAGCGTGTAGTTTAAGCAAATTTGATGAACGTCATCATGCGTGTTGATGAAACTGAAGGGATCCCTCCCTCGCTCACCAGGCCTGTTTAGCGCGTTTCCTCATTAAACCCAATGAAAGCGTATGCTTCGCGTTGTTGTGTCAGAATCCTTGTGAAATACAGTAATACTTTAGGACGCTTAGTTTAAGCAAATTTGATGAACGTGATCATGCGTGTTGAATCTGAGGGGAGTCGCTCCAGTATGGAAGGCCGTTGGGGCCAAAACGTCTGCAGCGCGTTGTGTGTGTCTGTCTGTGTGTGTGTCTGTGTCAGGCCCGTTGAGGGGTGTCAGGGGTGGAGTGAGCGACGTATCTGTGTAGGGGCGAGAGGAGTGTGCAATGTATTTAACGACCGGTTTGCAAGAAATTATCATTCATTTGCGGGCATTTGGGAGTCTCTGTGCACTTGCGGGATACTCCTAGTCTTAGCAACTGGATGAATGTAAAGGAGGATTAAGCAAAATTGTTTCTACTCTATAATTAATGTTCTCAACTCACAGCAATAAAACTTTACAATGAGTGCAACAGCTTGTATTCTATAGTTTATTATTATAATTGTTCATTTTCCAAATTGTATTTTGGCATTTCTTTTGCAGTCCACTTAGAATCCAACATGGAAATCAATGTTTTCTTTATTGGCATTGATTGTTTTGAAATTTAAATGTCATTAACATGCCTGTGTTTAATTTCTGTAATAAATATGGCTGTCAAGCAGGATCTTGATGGTTTATTGTGGGTATGTTGTTTACATGGAGAAATCTGTGTTACAAGTTAAACAAAAATTCTATTGAACAATAATATTTTGAATTTAAATAGTTTTTGTCTTGCGTTTACATTAATTTTACATTTAAATAGGCAAAATTACAAGTTTCAGTATTTTAAATGTGATTAATCGCAATAAATTTTTTTAAAAAGGTGCGATTAATTAGTTAATTTTTTTTAATCGATTGACAGCACTATATATATATATATATATATATATATATATATATATATATAATGTATTTAAAATTCAGTTTGTCTTTATACTGTGCAATTTTATATTTATATTTTTTGTTTATTATTATTTAAAGTTTATTGAAGATGTTTCATGATGTTTCTTCAGAATTCAGCTGTTCTTTTTACAAATGTAACTTGTATTTTTTATGTCTACATATATAATATAGTAATATACATATTTGTAAGAGGTTTCTTAAGGATATCTTAAGTTGGTTTCTATAATCAGGCCTATATAAAATTAGCTGTTTTAAGATGTGTCTTGTACTTTTTTTTCAAGTCTATTGGAAAAATGAGAATGTGTGTGTGTAACACTTCTCTTCCTGGTGACAAGTCACTCAGGTGGACACAGGGAACTGCGTTCTGTGTTGTTTATTCTGCAACAGAAATATATCCTCTGTCAACAGTATTCATTCAAACATGCATCACCTCTCTGCATTCAGCAATCATCTCTGCTGCTGGAGGCGGGGCTTTGCAGGTGAACAAACAATTACACACTGTTGCCACAAGAGGTCTCCCAACAACCATAAAATAAACAATCAGACGTTAAGGTGAAGGACAGTTAAACATTAATTTCACCCTGTTACATGTGCCATTTCAGATTCTCTGTAAATCTTCCTGTTTACAATGTGGGTGTATTGTGTCGTTTTATTATTTTTACATTGAAATTCTTAATTATTCTGCACTACAAATCAATATTCAATTTTAGTATTATTTGTTTAACACTTGTGAAATTATTAACCATTTATCATTATTTATTTTGTCCTTTGTTTGATTATTTGCGTTATAGGATACGTGTGCTGTTTGGGTTTTATTCAAATGTTATATGCAGTGCCTACACTTTGTTTACAGTATAGCCTGCGCTTGCTGTTATATCAACACAAATGGTTGTAATAATAATATATATATATATATATATATATATATATATATATATATATTAATATATATATATTCCAAACTTTGCATTGGTACTGAATAATCTAATGTATATGCACAAATATTGCAAAGCATCCTGTAGAAAATATCAGTTTAAAAGAGAAATCTGTGAGGGGGGTTCTTAGCTCTCTCTCACTCTCTCTCTCTCTATATATATATATACACACACACACACGTTTATTTTTTCTTTTTGGCTTAGTGCCTTTATTAATTTGAGGTTACCACAGCGCAATGAACGGCCAACTTCTACAGCATATGCTTTATGTAGCGGACGCCTTCACTGGGAAACATCCATACACACTCATTCACATTCCTACTACGGCCAATTTAGCTTATTCAATTCACCTATATGTATGCCGCATGTCTTTGGATTTGAGGGAAACCGGAGCACCTGGAGGAACCCACGCGAGCACGGGGGTAAGAAAGACACTGACTAATATAAAGAAGAAGACTACATTTCTTAAATAATGAATTTAAAGCTATAAAATGAGTGGAATAATCAGGAGATGATCTGGGCTGTGCAGCAGCGTCACTTTACTGTAAAGATATTTTTTTACTACGGGCTGCGGGAAACAAGTGGCAAAGGGAAAGCAATGATTTGCAGCAGATTCTGGAACAAATTAAAAATCTCACCGCTTGTGCGTGCACGGCTCTTTGTTTATTTTAAACCTATGTGCTTACATTTACAACATTTTGTATGTTACAGTGAGTCTGCAATGCATTAAAACTTTTCCTTGCAAGCATCAATTGGCAGTAAAAGCAAATCCTCTCTCTCTCACGCACATGCGCGCGGTCAAGCACAATTACTCTGTTTTATAACAAATATTAAATTTCATCTTAACAGGCGTAAATAACAGCATATATTTAAAAAATATATATATTGCTACTGTAGCCTATTGGACAATCTGCAGTTTCGCGGCTCACTCGCTGTGATCAGCTGTGTCTCATTTCAGAGCTCTTTCAGTTCTCGAAGTTGCCATGGTAGCACACAACATAATCGATGTATCTATGCTCGACTTTTAAAGTTTCACGACAGAAACGTGCACAAGCAGTTATCTAGATTATCTAAACTGAACTCAGACTGGTCAGATCAAATTATCTTCAACTTGCTGTTATGGAACCAGTTTAAGCGTGGACGTTTAGTTCGGCTTATTGAAGTCAGGCTTTTGACTTTAATCCCCGCTTTTCTAAAACACTTTTATGAAATAGCCCCCTGAGTGTATTTTGCTATGTGGGTGTTCTGTTCCTCAGGGTGGAGATTCTGCTTCGTAAACATTAAAACAGTCTTTAGCAGTTAAACAAGAACAATCAATACTTACACCAGAGTAAAACAGATTCATTGATCTGAAATGAGCAAGTTATGAATGCAGCTGTTTATCATCCATCCTCAGATCTCGTCAGCGTGCACACACTGATCAGGGGCCTTTCTGCTCTGCATTTACATGCAGTGACCAGCAGGTGTCAGCAGCGCATGCGCTTTCACACGATTCCAAACAATTCAGATAGCAAAGCGTTTGCTTCAGCTCATTCAGATTGTCAGAGAACTTAGTTTCTTACATCGCCTGATTATTCACACAAAAGAGATTGTGTTATAAAAAAAATGAAGGATTTTCATACTAAATGCATGACATCTATAATAAACTAAACACTAAACATTCAAATGATTATGCTCAAGACCAACTCTTGAATTATCCAGCATCATGTGACATGAATTTGGTCAGATCAGATTTGTATTAGGTATTCTGTAGTCTTTGATTCCGATTAAAGTGTAATTTAAAGACTTAACTGTAAACTATTAGAGTGGAATAATCAGTCAAGTTATGTAGAAAATCAAAAAATACACAGTAAATATTTCTTGGGGTGGCTAATTATACTAACATTAAATAATTAAAACTGCTTATATATAAGAAACACACTATAAGAAATAAAACTCATTACGACTCCAGAATAATTGTTTTAGGGTGCTTTCACACCTACACTTTTGTTTGGGAACGTGTCTCGTTTGCCCAGTTAGCGCGGTTCATTTGGCATATGTGAACAGGGCAATCGTGCTCTGTTCCGCGCCAAAGTAATCGCTCCGAGATCGCTGGAATGAGGTGGTCTCGGCTCGATTGAAATGAACCCTGGAGCGGATCGATTGCAGTGAGAAAGCGATCTGATCCGAGCGCGGTTATATCACAGTGTTTATGGATATGTAATAGGCTTACGGCTATATGAAGAGAGAATTATGAGTAGGGCGGGAAGTTCCGCGAGTCTCCGGATGCCCGCAAACGAGTAATGATCTCCCGGTAATCTCGCGTCTCCCTCCCGGTCCTCAAATAGGCATTGTCGCGCACCCTTCTCACCCCTCCCCACCGCGTCTCTCCTCAGACACGTCGCACGTGCACCCTGTCAATCACCACCAAACCACCACCTCTCCTGACAGCTGAGCGGGACGCTGCAAAATAAACCCTGACACTCTGACCAATGTGAGGAGAGTTTACTCACACGTGACTTGTTTTAGCTCTTTTGGTCCGATTAGAAACTTTGCAGTGTGAAAGCGAACCGCTCCAAGAGCAAAGAGCAACAATGTAACAATTGTGATCTCTGTTTCGGAACAACTGAATCCATTCACAGGTGTGAACGCAGCCTTAGATATGTAGGAAATACTGTGAAAATGTCCTTGGTTTGTTAAAGATCACTTGGAAAACGTTGTTTTAAAATAACAGGAGGGCAAATAAAAAGACTGCAACTGCATCTGTTAAACTGTACAGGTGTGAAAATGTGCCTTGATGTACTTGAATGTTAGAAGTAGGGATGGCTGACATAAAACTGATGTTTCGACACAAAACACCTGGTCACATGACTAAAGTGTTTCGAAACACCAGAGCTGCGTCTGAAACCGCCTACTACTCAGTAGGTACTGCATTTGAATGTAAACATACTACTCGGCTGTTAGACAATTGCGTTCTATACAGTATGAATGTGAAAAGTATGAATGGAATTCGGACGTACTACATCCGCTTTTTTGTCATGGTCACATAATCTACCTGCATTAGTTGCGTCGCCTCACTCCCATTCATGAATTCTCTCGCGGGGCATCATGGGATGCTCACTTCAGAATCTTGCGGGGAAGTAGTAAGTCATCTGGGTACTTCTCGCATACTGATTTTCAAATGATATGAATTAAGACATACTGCTCGGCTCGCATACCGATTTTAGTGTACTGAATAGTATGGAAGTATACAGATTTGGACGCAGCCATGGTCATGTGACCAAAGCAATTTAAAGCATCGATCAGTTCAAAGCGCTTCGAGAGCCGGCGAATCTGCATTTGACTGACAGGTTCAGAAATACTTCTGACTCATTTAGCCTAGTGGACGTGCGTGTGCGCGTTGTTATGCTTTAACATTATTAAAATACATAAAATCAGGATTTCAGAGCCATTTACTGTTTTATCATCATTTTTGTAACACTAAAACAATAATGAATATTTTACAGTACTGTAATGGTTGGGTTTAGGGTTTGGATAGACGTTAATAAAATACAATGGGAAATTTAATGAATAATATAAATAATTCTTGTTAGTTTCCGGCCACAACAGTGTCTGATCTAGCAACAACCCTGCTTTATGACCAAAACAAGACATATTTATTCACAGAGTTTAATAAGGTACGGTATCACAGCTTGGTTCGGCAACTTGTCTGTGCAGCTGAGATCTAAGGTAGTTCGTTTAATTCACACTGCCTACAAAAATTTTAGGTGTATCAGATCTAGGGCTGGGCAATTTTTCTGATTTTTTCGATTAATTTGAATTTATGTCTTGACGACGAGAAATCGCGATTTAAAAAAAAAAAAGATACATTATAATGGCACCAATGCGCTTTGATTCACTCTTTGTTAAGCAGTTCGCACACCAGAAGCGCCGCTCGGCGACGTGCAGTGCCATGGATTTTAGAATTCTTAACAGATTTCTATACACACACCCGCGCCGCCCAGCCACGATTCAGGACGCTGTTCATATTTCAGCCGCGCCACAGAGCGCCATCTGATTAGTTTCATGTTAAATATCATGCAAATGTGCGCGTCTGGTGTGTGATAGTTTAAACTGTCATGTGCGAACCGTGTCGCGGCGCTTCTGGTGTGTGACCTGCTTGACTGCCTGTAAAAAGCGTGAAGTCATGTAGGATTTTGCTTGTTGCATTAGTTTGAGTCACGTCTGTGTGGATTATCAATACATATTCCCTCATCAAGTCGATAAACTCAATCTCTCAACATGTGAGGACGTAAAAACCTGCCATGTGAAAAACTGCGCTGATCTTAGTTTGGTTTGAACATGAGCAGCTGTAGCAGTGAAAATGAAAGTAGCCGCGTCCATGATGTCATTTAGCGGACCTAGTTGAAACCCAGACATGCAGGCAGGCAGCATAATACAGAGAGAGCTGTAAAGTGCATCAAATGATCGATATTCAAAAGGGGAAAAAGAAAAATAGATTAAATATTTTATATTAGACACACATCTGGTGCTTGTATTTGCTCCTGCTATACGTCCACAGCTTCACACATTGGGTAAAATTAGGCTTTACAGTTTCCATGTTCAGTCCTTTTCTTCCACTGTATCTGTTTAAGAAAAGGCAGCAGCTTTACAACCTGACATTCAATCAGAAGAAGACAAAGTCAAAGCCGAGCTGACAGCCAATCTGTCCTAGACTCAGCAAAACTTGCAAAAATCCCTCTGTATTCCTGCAACTGCAATATTTACACAAATATTTCTTATTCAAATCTTCTGCACTGATATTTAACTTGTGAATTTGTTTTACCTTTATTTACACCTTGACCGATTTATGTATGACATGGCCATTAAAATACAATGTTCCTTAAGCAGATGGTTTTTCAAGTTACTTATAAAGAGAATGTTACTTCAGTCATGTTGTTGTAATGTTTTAAGTTGACTAGTTACACATTAAAAAAAACAAAACAAAACCGTGAATCGCTTAAACTTTCAAAAAATCTAGATTTATTTATTTGCCATATCGCCCAGCCCTAATCAGAGCTGATGTTACTGCAGGATATGTAAGAACAGGACGCATTAAGGTGTGCTAAACAAATAGTTTGTGACGTATCGCATGTTCTGCACAAGGAATACGAGTTGTTACCCTCGGGGAAAAGATTCAGAGTACCTTGCTGTAGATTAAACAGATAAAAATTTTTTTTTTTATCCTACGAGCATTAAGCTATTAAATAATAGTGAGGCTTAGATTGACAGAAACAGTTTGCTTATTTATGTGTATGTGGAGTGAGGCTTGTAACTTTTAATGAAATACTTATTTGTGTTTTGTATGTTAATTGTTTTGTCCATGTTTGTGACGACTGCAGCTGAGGGCAAGAGCCCAAGACAAATTTCCCTAACTGGGACAATAAAGTTTTTACCTTACCACCACACCAGAAGTGTGTTATCCTACAATACACAGTGACTTGCCAAACAAATGAACATGGAAGATCATTTTGAGCTTAAGTGGTTTAATTATCTTGTTTGTGAAGACTGCAGAGTGATGCAAGAGGAAAAATGTCTAAAAAGTTAAAAGTAACTAAAAAGTGTAACGTGGAGAAACAGGAAGAAGAGCTCAGCTGTGGATGTGCTCCAACAGCTCTCATCAGGTGTGTGTTTAATATGAAGCAGGACAATGTGATGTGCAGCATAGAATAATTAGTGGTGGGCAAAGCGAAGCTTCATAAAACACTGAAACAATCGAAACTAATGAGTAAAGCTTCTAAACGTTTCAAAACCCCACTCTACGGTGACACCTAGTGGTCATTTTTTTAATGTTTTGCACTGAAACAGCTTCAGCAAGAACATTTTAGCAAATTGAGGTATTAAACCCCGCTTTGTAGAAGTATATATTCAAGAGATTTAGTGGAGCGGTTAAGGTTTCTGACTTCCATGCGGGGATAGTGGGTTTGAATCCAGGCTGATACAGCTGTTTTGATACAGGTGCTTTAATACCAGTTGCTAATGCTTTGCTCTTGTAACTTTTGTTTCAGCATTGTTCTGATATCAGAATAAACACTTTGTGAATAAATATGTATTGTTTTGGTATTAAAACAGGGTTGTTGCTAGATCAGACACAGTTGTGGCCAGAAGTTATCAAGAATTATTTATATTATTCATTAAATTTCCCATTTATTGTATTTCATGAATGTCTACCCAATCCCTAAACCCAACTATGACAGTGCTGTAAAAATATTCATTATTGTTTTGTTTTAGTGTTAAAAAATGATGCTGTATTGATGGTGTAGCTGCAGCTGTAGTCTGTTTAGGCTACAGGATAAAACAGAAACATGATTAAAATACATGAAACCATGATTTAGGAGTATTTGTACAAGTCGGGATTCAAACCCAAAAATTCAATGGAAGCATAGTAACAGCGTGCACACGCACAGTCCACTAGGCCATAAGAGACGAGTGTTGGATGTGACCCCGGCAGTTACATGGAGATTCGCCAGGTCTCGAAACGCTTCTTAACTGATCGATGCTTTGAATCACTTTAGTCACGTGGCTTGGGTGTTTCGGATCATGCTTCGGTGCAGTGTTTCGAAACACTTGCGCTTCGGGATCTCGAAACTGTGTCGAAACGTCAGTTTCACGTCAGCCATCCCTAAAAATAATGAAATGTACAAAATACCATCCTGAAAGAAGAGGATCTGAATTTAAATTGAATTAAGGTGAAGATTGATGGGATGGTACAAATTCATTTAGTAAAACTGTATTTACCGATGACTTGTTCAGATGTAAGAACACAGGCGTGTTAGACAGTGTGCCGCAGAGAGCGGAGAGACTCTGATTCACTGCTCTAACTCTAGCACATCTTCATTTTGGCTGAGCTGGAATATTCAGCATTCAATTAATCTATGAACCAACACTGATAGTTCAGTCACTTGCCATTGTTGTGAATACTGCACTGAATAAATGTTGATAATTCACCCATTTCTTAACATTGGTATTTTATTGATTTACTATTGTTGAAAATACTGACACTGAGTTAACATGGATCAGTTACCCCAGGGGTGTCAAACTCAATCCCTGGAGGGCCGAAGCCCTGCACAGTTTAGTTTCAACCCTGCTCCAACACACTTACCTGTAGGTTTCAAACAAGCCTGAAGGACTCAATTAGTTTGATCAGGTGTGTTTAATTAGGGTTGGAACTAAACTGTGCAGAGGCGGAGAGTGGGCGGAGCTACAGACACCTGCTGCATTTAGCTTGGACCTGGTTCAGACACACTTTACTTTGGGAGAATGCTTAATACTTTATCACCTGTGACTCGCTTGTATTCTGACCACTTGTGCTTGGTTGTACACTATATCAATAAAGTGTTTAGTCTTTTAAAAACACTGCTGTAATACATTGAGCCACTAAACATTGTTCTTATGATGTTTCTCAACAGGAGGAAAACGCGAATTACTTCCAAACACTTCAGATATAGTGTGTGTTAGTTACTGTAAGACTATTGATGAACTCCAGCATAACACTGTATGACAACGCTTCAGATGACTGTTCTAGAGCCTACAGCTAATCAATACGTCAGATTCTGGAGTGCATTACAGCTCTAAATATAAACGATAAATGATCTTAAATAAAACAAACACATGTATAGAGATGGTATATAAGTATATAACTCTACTCACATGGGAAACGGAGGCCACGTGAATGGTTTGTGAGCTCAATTAAGTGCACTCAGCATGACATGCCATCTAATAATTGTAGGAAACAAGTCCAAAAGGCAGCTGAGTGTGTAAAGCCACATAAAACAACACAGAAATACGATAAATATGCAGAGTTCAGTGGCTAATCTGCAGGATTCAGCTGAGGTGACGTGACGGCGACCAACGAGACCTAGCTGTCACTCAAGTGACCACGCCCTTAATTATGCAAACTTAATATAACTTAATATAAAGGAAACGGATGAGTTATAAAAAAATTCACCCCCTCACAGTTGTCATGAAGGGTAATATTAGCTGTATTAACCAACACCTTTTTTTGTAGCAGGCTGTAAACACCTTTATTTCTGCTGTAAAGTTGGCCATTCTAACAGTGGGCTCAATTGAAATTTGCTCTGTTTTGGAGCCAGGAGCGGCCAGGACTAGCGGAATTTCGGATGAATTGCAGTTTTAGTTACTTCCGTATTGGCTTCCTGAGAAAGAGCAGGAGGGTGCCGCTTGATTTTAAATAAGGATCCTACTATCATGAGCACGTCTCACCTGTCAGTGTTGAGAACACAAACTGAGGAAAACATGGCGCACTACGCGTTTATCAGCACTACGGTATGCCAAGAGGCTCAAACAACACAACAAACATCAAAATACCCAGACAAAACAGTGTCATAGCGACATCTTGTGGACAAAACAAACACTGCCCTACTCATGCATATTAATGTTACATCAAATCTGAGCACAAATCAAGCTGTTTTTTTTTATTGCAATAACAACACCTTACAACAAATACAGATACAAAACTGAAAGAAGTATGGTACAATCAATAGAAATGTTACATTTTGAAAAAAGTGGAATGAAACAAATTTAGAACAAATATTATAAATGTAAAACAAATTAAAGGGAACAAGAGAGAAGAAGAAGAAAAATAATTAAGGGCACATGACAAATATACAACAAATTATTGCAGAATATCAAATAAAGCACATATTTTAGAAGTTTTAATAGCTTTCTTATTATGAGAGTCTGTGATGTTTTTTAAATAAAGACCTAGTTCTCGTTTAAAATATAAACATCAGGCTTACAATGAGTATATTTGCATTTGTGTATAAAAAACTTTCCAATAAATAAAATGAGGTTTATGCAAAAAGTTGCACTGAGGAATTCTTTTCCTTTAATATAAAGCCCCAAAATAACATTTTGGACCAAAATAACAACCTTTTGGACGATAAGAGAGTTTACATCAGACCAAAACGATTTAACAGTGGGACACTCCCAAAACAAGCGAGCAACAGATTCAGAAGAGGCTTCACAGAAAGAGCAAGAGATGTCAATGTCATTTCTGTAAAAACTGTTTAATGGGATAAAACCTGTGAATAATTTTAAAAGATATTTCTTTAGTTTTATTTGTTAAAAACATTTCTGGGGGAGCGACCAGACATACGACCATTTAATCTCAGGAACTAGAATAAAGGATTATAGATGGTCTAAAAATAAAGATCTGATTTTATGATTGGATTTTTTAGTGGAGAAACAAATAGAACCAACAACAGTAGAATCAGGACTAAGAGAACAAGCAGAAATCAATGAATTATTATTAATATTTTAAAAAGCATACAGATTTCAGAGGAGATGGCCTTACAATCGATATTAAATTCTTTTTTAGATTTGGCAAGACTATATCTTGCAGTAAAAACAGAGTAAGTAAATAAATTACCATTAATAACTGCTTTACCAATATCACACCGTTACCGAACCAATTATTAAAGAATATAGATTTCCTCTTATATAAAATATTACAATTGTTCCAAATTTAAAAATTGTGTGGCGAGAAATTGTGCTTATAAATAAGTTTCCAAGCCTGAAGCATTTGCTGATGAACATTGGACAGTTTGATAGGAAGCTTGTTAATTGAGAAATTACACATTAATAAAAAGTCAATACCTCTTAATTGAGACAAAATATAATTAGGAATTACATTACAAATAGAAGACTGATTGTGGAGAAAGCGTTTAAGCCAATTTATTTTTAAGGTGTTATTAAGTGAATCAAAATCTATGAAGTTTAAGCCGCCCGTATTATAAAATAACTGCTTTTCTAACATGTAAACAGCATTACATCAATCAATTTACAGGTCGGTTTATCTACAAATAAAGAATGAGCCGCATAGGATAACCTAGAGATGCCTTCAGCTTTTGTAAGTAAAGTCCTACCTTTTAAAGCTGTTTATTGTTTTGTATTGCCTTTCTAATGCACAGCCCTGGCTCGAGAAGAAGGGGCTCACAGACCGGTCTGTGTGAGTGTGTGCGCACGCGCGCGCGCGGCCAGCACAGTATCGCGAGAGCTGTTCAAACAGACGCACTACCGGCAGATTTGAGTTCGCTCTCGCGCTACTTTGAGCCTTACACCGAATATTCAAACCTTCACGCGCGGGATTTGAAGTAAACCGGTTAAGATGACTGAATAATTAGCCATGGAACTTCCGAGAGAAGACAGTGGAAACCTGAGGAATTTCGAGTTGGACCTTCAGTGTTTGTAATGGAGTCATACATGGTATGTGTGTTTTATTTTAAAGGATATTTGCAAGTGTTTACACTGTGTTTCATATGCGTTTTCTGCCTCAAATACAGCGTATAGCTTACAGCACACAGGTAAATGTTTGTTGTAGTGGAGTTGAACTGTCCTGGATATCATTATGAACATACATCTCGTCAACTCGCAGATTCAGCCAAGTTCACTTCTCTAATGACCTGCTCTAATGGCTGCTGATATGGAGATATAGAGGTGAGCTGTTCCTCCACAGTCCTAAAATTCCTCAAAATAACATTGAGCTAAAGTTGGTTTTATACTCACACATTCATTCAGTGACAGCTTGTGACACACTCCCTATATTGTTCACCACTTAATATTGAATATGAATATTGTGTCTCTGCAAGTGTGACTTGAAGACAAATAGAGGTAAAGTCGGATTTATATTCGCACATTTGGACTTCCCCCTTAATAATATATAACTTCATGAAAGTATTATTCGCAAACTGTAAATAGTGAAGTCATATTAGCAGCCAATGACTATCAAAGTACAACATTGTTCAGTCAAATAAACAGTGTTAATGTTGTTTTCAAGTCACTTGCATGCTAATTCCAATTGAATATTGAAAGTAACATGGTAAACAATATAGAGACTTCTAAATGAGCGAATGTGCCAATATAAAACCAACTTTACCTCTATTGAAGACAACATTAACTCTGTTTATTTGACTGAACAGTGCTGTACCCTGATCGTCATTGGCTGATCTTGATTTTGCTATTTACAGTTTATAAAAATACTTATATGGAATTACATTATTAAGCAGAAAGTCCGAATGTGCCAATATAAAAACCAACTTCACCTCTATCAAAATCACCGTCAGTTCGAGTCATTATAGCGGGTAATACTAAAACTATTTAAGTATGTGTCTGCTTTCTTCACTATCAGGAGATCAGGAGTGTTATTTTAATAAAACCTGGATAACAGAGTGAATTACACATGATGTCATACCTAATTAATTATGCTGTGTACATTTAAGGATTACTGATTTTTGCCTAATGTTGACTTACTGGTTCTGTCATTTCGGTTATAAGTACAAGGCACATGTACATTTTCACAGCAATCTAAGTTAAATCCTAAATCTTAGATTTAATCCAGACTGAATGTGAATTTATGTGGGCAAATGAAATGAAATACACCTAGGGTTAAATGTTTAAATTTGTGTATTATACACAGCATGTGTGAAGTCTAAATGTGGACTGTTTCAAACTGAACTCGTGTTATTTTTGTTGTTGGTGTGAAACTGATGCTGATTGGTCAGTGCGGCATTTTTTTTTTTTTTACCATGTAATGAAATAATGATTTATGTTTAGCATTGCATCTATTGTCGTTTACCAGGAGTGTGTTTGCTCTTTCAGAACTGGGCTGGACCTTCTGTACTTCATAAAGGAGACGACATTAACCTCCAAGTTTAAGAGGTAAAATCTTCAAGGTTTTTTGTTTGATATTGATTATGATTGTTTAATTATTTATTATGATTATTGATGCCTGTATTTTCACTGAGTGTGTTTACATGGACACCTTTTGAATCAGTTAATTTTGTTAACATGTACTCAAACTAAATAGAGTTACTGTGTTGATGTGGGTGCTTTGCTGTTCTCCATTGTAGTTTAAGCATTAATGTGTTTGAATGCTCAGAATAAAATAAGAGTCTATGCGGTAGATCCTGTTTTGTTTCCTAGCCGCTGCTGTAAACTGTTAAATAAACAAAGCAGTTATTTATTTCTGCAATATCTGAAAGTTCTTTATTTTGCTGATGTATGTTTAAAGTGATGAAATAACTGGTCCACTGCTGAATCTCTTTCAGCCTCCTGATGAGGAAGACGTGTTCAAGGTGGGCATCCAGGCCTTCCCAGAGGATGTCGTGAACATGGCTGTGATACTGGAGGAGGGAACTATGATTTTTGGATCTCAAAGGTTTGCCAAATGCTTTTGCATCATATTTTAAATGTTTTGCTTTGAGCACAAACTATTTCAATGACTTAAGATGCACCTTTGATGCAGCTAGTTTTTATCAAGATTTAGTTCACCTGCATTTCAAAGACTTTTTAGATACTTTTTGTGATGTGATCTTCTTTATCGCTCCTCAACAGAGCGATCCAGGCTCATGTGTTTTGAAAATTGTAATTACATATTAAAATATTGTAATCCATTAGAGCAGTGGTCACCAAACTTGTTCCTGGAGTGCCGGTGTCATGCAGATTTTAGCTCCAACCCTAATCAAACACACCTAAACAAGCTAATCAAGGTCTTACTTGGTATACTTAAAACATCCAGGCAGGTGTGTTGAGGCAAGTTGGAGCTAAACCCTGCAGGGACACCAACCCTCCAGGACCGAGATCGGTGACCTCTGCATTAGAATGTTTGAAGAATGTTCAGAAAGTAAGCTAAAACTGAACAAACCTTTCATTTAGCAAAAAGATATGTGGAATGTTTGGCAAAACATTGTCATAACTCAAAGGGAATAACAGTAAAATTACACACACTATAAATAATATTTCATTTCCTTAATTAATTTTTCTTTACTCCACATATACAGCTTAGTTTATTTTTGTGTGGGTTATTCATTTTTACTTATTTAAAAAAGTTCAACTTACAATAAAACATTAAAAAACTGCATCCAAGTTCAGCTTTTTCACAATTCTTCAAAAATTAGCTGAACTTGTCTAAATACTGTGGGTAAAACAAACAAACAAGCTAACTAAGTTTTATAAGTCAAGACAAAAGATTTTGTTGCGGTGTAAAGTTATAAACTTTAGTTTTCAATGTAGTTTTTCAGCCCAGTGGTCTCTGATTGAAAGGAGGCAACATTCACTGGAGTAAAGTCATACTGTACTTGAAGCAGGACTGAACTGGTGTTGTTTCAGTGTTTAAATATTGTTTTAATTATAGTTGAACAAATCTGATTTTGTGACCGTTTTAATCTATTTAGCATCATTGCATTAACATTTCAAGATGAAAACTGGCTAAATATCAACTGAATATTTCAACATTAATTGTATGATAGTGTGGTTGATGTTTTAACACTTATTCAATGTTGGTCTCAGTGTAAAGATTTAATTGTAGTTGAATAAATGCTGATTTTGTGTTTTTCATCTATTTGATCTGTTTGTATTAACTTTATTTCAGGATGCAAACCTGGCTAAAAACTGATGATGATATTTAACGTTGTTTCAGTGATAGTTTGGTTAATGTTTTAACATTTATTTAATGTTGATTTAACTTGGGTCTGCTATCTGAGGAAAATAAAATGCTTGTGTGGTGTTGGCTCACACTCACCAGCAGGGGGCAGTAATGCGATGTAAAGCTGTGTGCTTACTGCAGTTGAAGATTACATGAAGCAGAAGAAGGTTTGAGAATGCAGTTCACCAAAAAAGACAAACTAAGCAGAAGCAGAAGGTGTTTTCTGCAGGCTTCCAGCATCTGCTCCGGCTCTTCCTGAAGCAGCTGATCTAGACTGAAATGAGCAGATTGAAACACACTGCAGTAACGCAGCACAGTCAACACCTGACGTCTTTTGGCAGTTTTATTTCAGTTCATCTGTATTTCTGTAGCGCTTTTACAGTGTCAAACACAGAGGGTGGTTTGATAGCAGCTCTTATGTCAGGAGAGTGTGTTATGGTGGTGTTTGTGTGTGAAGGGTTGTCTAATGTGTTGATCTGTACTGAGTGTGTGTTTCCCTTTCAGGATCAACAGCAGAGGAAACTACCGAGCAGCAACAGACAGCAGCCATTCTCTGATCATCACACAGCAGATCTCAGGACAGCAGGAAAGGTGTGTTTTCTTCAGGTGAGATGTGTGTTGGTGTCTGTCTGATCAGTGTTCTGCAGGCCAGCAGGTGGCGCTGTGCAGCCGTCAGGATTAATTCCCCATAGAGGTGACGTTGGTTTAATATTCGCACATTGGTTCATTTAGCAGTCTCTATATCGTTTACCATGTTACTTTGAATATTCGATTGAAATTAGCATGCAAGTAAGACTTGTAAACGACATCAACACTATCTAATATACTGTGAACTATGCTGTACTTTATTAGTAATTTGCTGCTAATATGATTTCACCATTTACAATTAGCAAATACTTTTCTGACATCATTATAGTAAGGAGGATGTCTGAATATCCCAATATAAAACCAACTTTACCTCTATTAATCCTCCATCTGCTCTGAATGCAGGAGTCAGCTCAGGTTAATATCACACAGAGGAGTCCTGATCAGCCAATCACAATCAAAGCACAGCACTGCTGACCGCCAGATAACAGGACTAGTGCTGGTTTGATTTTGTGATTCGCCTTCTGCAAGCTTAACAGTTATACTATCTTTAAAACACACACACACTCTCACACACACACACACACACTCTGATATTGTGTGAAAAAATGCAGTTCTACCATTTAATTACAGCAGCAAGAAGAGTGTGTTGCTTAAACCTCTGGCTGCTTTCACACCTGCACTTTTGTTTGGGAACATGTCTCGATTGCTCAGTTAGCGCGGTTCGTTTGGCATATGTGAACAGGGCAATCGCGCTCTGTTCCGCGCCAAAGTAATCGCTCCGAGATGGCTGGAATGAGGTGGTCTTGGCTCGATTGAAACGAACCCTGGAGCGGATCGATTGCAGTGAGAAAGCGATCCGAGCGCGGTTATATCACAGTGTTTATGGATATGTAATAGGCTTACGGCTATATGAAGAGAGAATTATGAGTAGGGCGGGAAGTTCCGCGAGTCTCCGGATGCCCGCAAACGAGTGATGATCTCCCGGTAATCTCGCGTCTCCCTCCCGGTCCTCAAATAGGCATCGTCGCGCACCCTTCTCACCCCTCCCCACCGCATCTCTCCTCAGAAACGTCGCGCGCACCCTGTCAATCACCACCAAACCTCCACCTCTCCTGACAGCTGAGCGGGACGCTGCAAAATAAACCCTGACACTCTGACCAATGTGAGGAGAGTTTACTCACACGTGACTTGTTTTAGCTCTTTTGGTCCGATTAGAAGCTTTGCAGTGTGAAAGCGAACCGCTCCAAGAGCAAAGAGCAACACTGCAACAATTATAATCTCTGTTTCAGAACAACTGAATCCATTCACAGGTGTGAAAGCAGCCTTAGATATGTGTTCAGTTTCCACATTAGCATCTGACTATTCTGGGATATGACATCTTTGGTCTTATCAATTATTATTTAATCCAGGAATGTTGTTTTGATGAAGCACAAAGTGTTTGTGTGTTTGACTGAACTGTAGCATTAAACCTTTTATACTTTATATTTTAATAAAGGCTTTTAACATTTATTAAAAATAACATTCGACAAGAGAGAGAGAACGAGGGCTGTGTTTAGCTCATAATTCATATGATGTTTTTTGGCAGTGTATAGAGATATTATAGGTGGGCATAGATATTTTTTTAAATCTAGATTAATCTCAGTGTACTTGAAATTAATCTAGATTAAAATGGCTCATTTGCATTCTGCTGAAGGCATCCAGAATATGCGTGCTACCTAAAAAGTAAGTCTTCGAGAACGGCTTCCTCAAGCCAGATGGTGCATTTTGGAAACAGGAGACGAGCCCCTGGTCTAATGCATCACAAACTGCTTGAGGAACTGTTCTACTCTGATAATCGGTGATGAAAATAAATGATGTTCAATACGATGTGCTTATGTTTACTCACTGTTGATGCAGGTAAACATGAATGTTGAACTGTAGGCCTACATTAGCTCCAAACAGCCATTTTTGATGACCTTAATCCGACTAAAGTCATCACTGAACTAAACAGAAATGAAGACGTGTGGAGTCTGCAGATATTAGTGGCATTATTAAAGTGAACACTGCAGTCAGACTATTACCCTCATGTAGAACTGTTCACCATATTCTTCCACAAGATCCACACATGCGGCTGTCAGTAAAGGACCACACACACACACACACACACACACACACACACATCAGCATGCGTTATTAACTTGCATGACACTCTCACCTGTCCTTACTCCTTATTTGTGTCTAATAGCCCAGTTTGTCACGGGGACCTTGAATGAAATGTTCATGAGTTAAGGATGAAACGGCTGAACTGCAGTGAAAGTCACGCAAAATGACAGGAAACTCTTACATTACAGCACTTGAAGTAACACCTTCATTATATTATTGTCTATTAAAGAGCATATTATAGGTTAAAAAAGGTAGAATCGTTTGTGAAAATACTCTATAATACAATAAAATGCCATATTAAAATGTTTTATGAAGTGCAAGGGCACACATTTTAAAGAAAATGTGTCTGTTTTCCCACTTCCGCAAAGTCTGCTCTTTTCTTTTTTGCTCTTTTCTCTTTCACTTATCTGACAGGCGTGTGTACAGTGAGGTAGAGTAGCATATAGCAGACTCGGTTGTTTGTTTTGGCGTATTTTATCATCATCATGGTATACTGTTGCGTTTATCGGAACTGCACAAACTCCAGCCGGTCACCATATTAACTCCACAAGTTTCCCGTTGCTGTTTTGGTTGGTGAAATGGGATGAATCCATTAAGACGTGAAAACTGTGAAATACACGGTCCTGGATCAGTCGGAGATGCAGCTCGATGAAAGGGAGAACTGTACACGGTAAGACAGCTCGTTTTTCTTTTATGTTTGTCAACTTTCAAGTCAGTAAGCATGATTATTTGAGTAATTAGAAGCAACGTGATGCATTTATGTTGGAGTAGCCTACAGTACAGCACTGCTGCTAGCTTGTATTGTTCAGCATATCAAATATACCTTCATAAACCACGTAAAAATGTCAATATATGATAAGACAGCTGGTACCATCAGTTTGCTAATATCATGTCTTGTACAGTTACAGTGTAGTGACTGTTTTGTTCATCTGATTAATAATTTATTGTCATGTGGTGTGGTTAAGGCTTTGAGAGACACGTCTGCAGTAGTGATGCTGACCTGGAGCTGAAGCCTTTCTCTCCACGGGCCTCTCGCTCATCTGTGCTTCACTTTGGCTCACAGAGTAACCTCAACTAAAGGTGAAGTTAATTTTATATTCGCACATTCGATTAGTGACAGCTTGTGTAAATTGTCCGTAGTGTGTGTGTGTGTGTGTGTGTGTGTGTGTGTGAGTGTGTGTGTGAATGAGTGTGTGGATGTTTCCGAGAGATGGGTTGTGGCTGGAAGGGCATCCGCTGCGTAAAAAGCATGCTGGATAAGTTGGCGGTTCATTCCGCTGTGTCGACCTCAGATTAATAAAGGGACTAAGCCGACTAGAAAATGAATGAATGATGTAAACGTGTAACCATTGACTTCCATAGTATCTGTTTTTCCTACTATAGAAGTCAATGGTTACAGATTTTCAGCTTTCTTCAAAGTATCTTCTTTTGTGATTAACAGAAAATAGAAAGTCAATAAGATTTGAAACCACCAAAGGGAGAGTAAAAAATGTTCTGTCCTGTCAATGAGGAAAGCCACTTTTTTATTATCATATATATATATATATATATATATATATATATATATATATATATATATATATATATATATATATATATCTATTCTTGTGGAAGAAAAACAGATAACATTTGGAAAATTGAAGTTTGTTCACACATGCTCAACTTAAAATGGTTACAATTGACTGTATGTTTGTAAGATGGTTTGCAGTTCTCTATCCAGGGGTCTGCAAATGTGGCTAAGTATCCTGTATTGTGCTGTATTAAAATCCTATGGTGAATTTCAAAATGTAAATTATTAATAAAGATGATTTAAACGTTTGCATTATTTCCGCAGCATATATGCCCCAGCCCTCACTGCGTGTCTGACGGTGGATTACTGGAGGTCATCACAGGCTCTACGAGAATGCAGAACTGTCCACTGCATTTGCTTTTTAGATCCTTCCAGTGGGTTTACAAGGATGAGGCTGTCGGCATCGTTTTACACAGCATTCACAATTTAGCTCACATTAAAGACATGATGGTGTGGTGCCCACATAAACGTTGGCCAACTTACTGAAATTATTTTAATAAGGTTTAAATGGACCTTATGAATTAAATATATTTTTCCTTTTGTATTATGTTTGTTACTTACTTATACACACACTCACACAGATACTCATACATATATAAAGAGTAGAAATGTTGGGTTTTAACACTGCTTATGGTTTTTGGCTATATAAATAAAACCTGAACTTGAGTTGCATTACAATTTGAACTTGAATTCGGGTTGAAGTAAGAGTTTATTTAACCATAATGGCAGATCAGACCTGTTGATCAAGTCTTTGTGAATATTCCATACAGTAACATGACTTGTGATTGTGTTTTTTATGGATATTTGCCAAAATGTAATCCAATACGGATCATCTTACCCCAATAAAAAAAACCTGACAAAAAGACACGTATTTAAAAACTTATTTTGATTGTTTGAATATTTGATGTTGTTTTTATTTTAATACAAAAGCTCTGAAAACCTTTTGTGTATTAAAAAGATTTTCCAGTACCTTGTTTACATGTTTCTGCATTATTCCAGACGTTCTGTGTTATTTGTGTCTTGTATTCTCTTATCTACAATTAAAAAATAGGCTCAATGTGGCATAACCCTGTAAAATGCTCAGTTTCTGTTACTGGTAAGTATTAATACTTCTAGATGATCAATTCTAGCTTTGCTATTTCCAGATAAGATTTCGTTGTCTTGCATATCTGTCTGTAAGCTGACACTGGGCTCTCATTGAGAAGCTGCTCTGTTCTCCTGACATTACAGCTCAGTTACTCTTCTCCGACTGCTGGTCTGTCCACAGGCTCATAATTGTATGACTGTGGTCCATCGTTTGTGTGAATCTCTCTGAATCCAAACACGCACCGCAATCAGTTGTCTTCATACTGTGTATATGTGTGATCTGCTTCATCCGACATCATCTCCGGTCTGAAGAATTATTATTTTATTTTTATTTTTTTATTTTTTTCAGATGCGGAAGTAAATTTGTGTGACTAAAAACAACTCTGGATGGCTTAATAATTAACTTTAACGCATATTTTAAAGAAAATCTAGTTCCTGCCTATGCTCTTTAAGGCAGATAACTAGACTACAGATGTCCATGTAGGAGTAGTCAGTAGTGTCTTTGAAGTAAGATGCAGAAGCATCCTGCTGATTTGATTCAGAAGGACACTTGTTTGTCAGACGGCTCACCGGTTTGACTTTCCTTCACTGTCATTCCTTTTAAAAGCAGCCGCTCCATTTTATTTGTGTGTGTTTTACTGGAACTCATAAACTCTACAGGCGCCTGATAGTTAGATATGGAGCTAACATTAATCAGACTCACTCTAGTGAACTGCATCCATGTTAGCGCGTCATGTTTGATGAGGTCATTTCGCAGTAGGAATACACACCGGTTTGAAGACTCGTTGTCGCCCTCCTACAGTGCAATTTGGCCAGGTATACATCCGTGCTAAAACATTAAGGTGAAAGTCATCATAGCTTGCATTGAATAGACCCAGCTCCACACCCATCTCTGAGAATAGATTAACGGCCATATTTTTTTCTAACGCAGCACGTTAACGGCGTTAACGACCCACCACTAGTATGTGTGTGTGCACATAATGTTATGCTTTAACAGGCGGTTGTGTTTTATATTGTCTAGTTGTGATGTACTGTATAATTAAGATAATCGTACACATGTGATCATGTTGCGCAGTTTTCATGGTCAGTGTGTTCTGCATGGTGTAAATGGGAAAGAGGCAGTGCTTTCAGCACATATCCGTTTGTGTTATTGTTATCATACAGTGAAATACCCGGAGTATTCGGACTGAGGTGAATGATGTTAGAGCATCTTGTGGGAACATCAGTAGAGTTTAGTGCAATGCGCTGAATACGTTATATGATTTATATGTTGTATTTTTATGTATATAAATGTTATTAATATTGTTTTTTAGCATCCTATATGTCAACAAATCTGGTCTTTTAAAGATTTTCAGTGTTACCATGAACAATACCTTATTTTATTCTTCACACATCTTTAACATAACCTGTTAGGCAGCTGCCAGTAGATGTTACTACAGCACTGATAGTCAATATACAGCTTGCTTTCTGATCATTCATCATTCGCATTATTATTATTATTATTATTATTTGGTCACACTTTATTTTGATGGTCTGTTTGTTGCATTTTTATTACATGTCGGGTTGTGCCGATAGACGATAGTATCGTGTGTTGACGATAGGCAGATTATCAGAAGTTTATTTACTCGTTACGCATCAGTGTAGACCCATGTACATGTTTTACTTGCAATATTGAGTAAAATGAGTAGTATAATTGTTAATCTTCATCATTAATAATAAATAAATCACAAATAACTTGACAGCTTCAGGTGTTTGCATCAACATCAGCTGTCTGACGATGGTCCTGCCTATGGTTCACAGCTCAGGTTATTCTCTAGAGACGATCTTCAGGCTGTGTTTTCACTATTGTTTGCTGTTCAAGCAATGCCTGTGAGCATTTACATGTGTGGCACATCAGTCTCTCATCGGTTCCTAAAGCAGTGATCAAACCATCAGTCTTCTTAAACTGAATATCAAAATCTAACATTAATTCTGTCAGCTCTAGTATGTGCACAGGGTCACTGACTATGAGTGAAGGAAGAGAAAGCAGCGGACGTTACCTCGATTATTCAGTATATCCTCTGTGTTCTTAGTGAACATTTAGTAAAAACAACTGTCTGAAAAATACATCGGAGGAGTAAGAAGATCTGATGCACATCTGTATCTCAGCAGGGCTTTACTAACACAGTTATTCAGAGCATCAGTTCTGCACTATACATCAGTTCATCAAGGAGATTCACTACTGTACAGCGTTCAACACCACAACACAGACGCCGCTGAATAATGCACGCCATTTATCAAGAGGATGGTGCAAGAACATTACTATATACACCAGAATTAAAACCGACAAGTGCACACACACACACACACACACACACACACACACACAGATACTGAGTTAGTGCAGGAGTCTGTGGTGATTCTCCTCCAGCATTGGTGTTGTTTTCTTTAGTGACTGTGAAGACTGATCATGAATGTGTTCTGCTCCTCCTGAAGTGAGTCTGAGCAACACGAGACACCTCCATCACTTTAATGTGACACTTTCTCTCCGTCTTCTCCTTCACTGGTAAATCTGTCAGCTATTATACTCATCTGTGATTTAAACACTCTCATTAGCACCGTAAATTAACCACTTCACTCCTCCTCTCGCTCTCTCACACGCTCTGAGCTGATGTACGGTGGTGATGTGCTTTAATAATGGGATCCTGTCAAAGACTTTACAGTGAGGACAGTCAACCGTGTTCAATCAGACTCTCTAGATCACAGGTGTCAAACTCAGTTCCTGGAGGGCCGCAGCTCTGCACAGTTTTGTTCCAACCCTAATTAAACACACCTGATCAAACTAATTGAGTCCTTCTGGCTTGTTTGAAACCTACAGGTAAGTGTGTTGGAGCAGGGTTGGAACTAAACTGTGCAGGGCTTCGGCCCTCCAGGAATTGAGTTTGACACCCCTGCTCTAGACTAATGTCAGGACTCTCAGCTGACCTGTGCTGTTTCCTGTGTTAGTTGACTCATGCTGTGTGTTTTCAGCCATGATTTGTTCCTCACACACACGTTTGGTGAATCCTGAAGTATTCCTGCTCTGCTAGACTCTTTGATTGTTGGTTTGACGAGAGCCAATTGCAGTGCAGAATCTGAGGAAATCAGCTCAAGAGTCAACTGCAAACCAGTGTGAGGTCAGAACTGCGAACTCTGAAGTTATTATTGAGGCCCGCTGTGAGAGAAATGACAGATACTGAGTCAAACTTAAGCTCAGTGTGTGTTTACTGTGAGAAATCAGGACAGAATGAGGCACAGCAAAAGAGTCATGGAGGATCAGAGTCAGTGGAGATAAAGAAGATATACTATATACACTACTATATATATGTGTGTGTGTGTGTGTGTGTGTATATATATGTGTGTGTGTATATATATATATATATATATATATATATATATATATATATATATATGTGTGTGTGTGTGTGTGTGTGTGTGTGTGTGTGTGTGTGTGTTGATAGCTGTGATCTTGCAGTGGGTGATAGATAACTGGTTGTGCTCTCACAGATCCTCCACACAGGAGATGCAATCTACTTTCCTGCTGTCACTCAAACCTGAATATCTCTCTCTCTCTCACACACACACACACACCGAGCATGCTCTGCTGATCTGTAGATGATGTTTAACTGTAATTATCACACACAGATGCAGGACAGGTGTGTGTGTTTGTGTGTGCGCGCGTCTCCTTCACTGCAGTAAAGCTCACACACTCTCCGTCTGCTTCATAGGGTCTGGTGTAATCATCTCTAGCCTCTGCTCAGTTCCTTCACTGAATAACACTGACTCGCTGAGTGAAGATGACTTCAGTGAATGTCTGATGTACAGAGCAGTAGAACAGTGATGGGTAGTCTGTGCCGCTGCTAGTGTTAAATGTCCAGGTGTCATCAGAGATCACTGTTGTCTCCACACTTCAACAGCTGTATATTCAGAAACAGAATGAACGTCTCCATGCTGAACAGCCTGCAGATCATGTCAGGAAACAGAGCAGGGGATTCCTCATCCAGATGTGCGACACGCTGCAGTTGAGTCTCTGAAACATAGACGTGTGTCTCGAGCAGACTGTTCTCTTCGTCTGACCAACACAGCCTCTGTATGTGTTCTGTTCTCAGCCCTTTGTGCTACACCTGGGGTGTCCAAACCTGGTCCTGGAGGTCCAGTGTCCTGCAGAGTTTAGCTTCAACTTTCTTCAACACTTCCCCCTGTAAGTTTCTAGTATACCTGGGAAAAGCTTGATTAGCTAATTTAGGTGCGTCTGATTGGGGTTGGAACTAAAATATGTCGGACACTGGCCCTCCAGGACAGAGTGTGGACACCCCGGTGCTTTGTATTTATTGTGGCTTTGGTGCATTTCTCTCAGCACTATTTACATTTGCACAACAGTTCATGCATTTCTCAGTACAGTTCATCATTTGTGCACATCATAGCAGCAATTTCTCATTCCTTCCAACACATTGCGAATGCTTCTGGACATGCATCAGCTGCTTTCAGACGTCTCTCTGCTGTTTATAACATCATCATCTGCTTATGTCAGTCAGGGTGAACTACACTTGTGAATGCTGAATAGTCACTCCATATACAGTCCTCATTTCACTGCTGGAGTCATCACACACACCAATGCTGAACTAGTGTCAAAATCTGTCATTTTTATAAACATTTTAAAATCTTTCTTCCTGAAAATGTCCTTCAATGGAACAGTTTCCTGAGTGATGTACAGATCTGTGTGTGTTGTGGACTCAGTTCCAGCATGTCCTGCAGTGTTGTCTACAGTTGTGCACAGCTCTATGTGTGTTAGTTGTAAATAAGGCTGAGTTTATTCTTCTGCACAATGCTGTCAATAAACTAGAGTTATAAAGAGCATCTGCAGTGAACATGTGAAGCACACTTATTCAGTGTCTAGTAACTAAATGCCGTGATGTCTAACTTTACTGTAGTGTTCAAACGGCTGTGCTGACAGTATATAGTGCTGCTGTCTCGAGCATTTTCAGCACGTGTCACCTAAATCTGACTTCAGTGCACTGGATAAAATGTAGAGAGTAAACTGATAATGACAACAGGACAGACGTCTGACTATCCTGTTCATAATCAATGCTGTGAGGACTCTTCATCTGGATGACACTGACACCTTCATTGACATCAATACCTGCTGTTGAGGGATGAGCTCTCCATATTGAGCAAGTGACACTCTTCTGCAGGTTATCAGCTGGGGTTTGCGGTTTGCACTGACTGTTTAGAGAAATTCATCAACTGTTGTGCAAATGTAAATAGTGTTGAGAGAAATGCACCAAAGCCACTGAGAAACACTAATACAGCTCTGCTTGACTGACTACATCATATTCTCTGTGAAGGCAGTTCAAAATAAGCAGAGCCTGTTGATCTTCATATAGTTATCATGTTTTCTAAATGGTGTGGTGTTCAAGATGTTCTTATTTTGAAGTTAAAGGCTTGCATGATGATTGTAGATTGGGAGAGTGGTGCAGATCTACAGTAGTTTAACAGTTTACAGTACAGCAGAGTTCTCTGAGGAAACGCTCTGAGTCGGTGTTTGTGCTTTAGTTGTGTAATGAAGCCTGACGGTGACCATGCTGTGTCTAACGCTGGATAATCCTGCTCTTTCTCACGTTGAATCAGGACAAATCTCTCAGACAGATCTCCTCGATTAAGGACAGACTGATCTCTCTTTCTCTGTGTGTGGATGTAGAGACGGACTGATGATGCTGAATGAACATGATGTGTGTTTCTGACAGAATGAGGAGGATAGTCAGCATCAGAAGATAAATATAAGATTAAGCTGCGGTCACGCTGGACTTTTATCCCCATAGACTTTCATTCATACGCAAACAAATGCGTCAGACCGGAAACGCTAGTTCAAGTTTCGCAGTTCACTGTGGTGCAAAGTACAAGCTTGGTGAACTCTGACCTGCAAAATCGCATCTCTTGACTGCGTGAGACCAATCGAGGATGGAAACATGACCTCTCTGGACAGAAATTGTATATATGGAGCAAATGCTCGCCTTTTTAATGTCTAATCATCTTGTTTAATCCTGCTCGTTTTGCAGCGCCTTACGACAGAATTTCACACACACAAACTATAGTGTGGCTGCGGCATTATTCAGTCAACTTTGCCAGAGTTACACCTGCACTTAGTTTTATTCTCATTTCATGGTGTGACAGCCAGGCCTGGTTCTCCCCACACTGTCACCGCAGTCACCCTGACCGCTGTCACCTGAACACAGCCCCACACCTGCACATCATTCCCTTTCCTCACGCCAGCACCATAACAACCCTCACCATCCCTCACTCAGTGTCCGGCCTCGTGTGCATTGAAGGACTGCGCTCTCCTCATGGTCGGTGGGCTTACTCACACTATGCCATCCGTACCGTGCCCAGGCCCGTTTCCCGGATCGTTTGAGAAGTGTGAGTGCGCTGAATCGGGCTCAAGCTCGGTTCACTTGGCCGGCCCTGGCCCGGTTGGAAGAGGTGTGCCTGAGCGCAGATCACTTCGGCTTTGGCGCGGTACACTTGTGTGTGAGTGCAAAACGCGCCAAAGCCCGAAACAGAAAGCGATACGTGACTTTTAAGGGGCTGTTTCATCTGGATTTATTAATCATTCTTACTGTTCAGTGAACGCAAACTGCCGTAGTTTATTAAAGATGAGAACTCCTCACTGCACAACAGCTGCACCTTCAGCAGACCTCCTCATTCCTGCAGCACGAGAGCTTTATGATTGTTTATGAGCGCCAAAAGTGGCGGATCTGTCCGGTATAATATCTGACTGCGTGTACCCGCATCCCTAAGGACTGTTTGGTGAAATATTTGACTGCATGTCACTGCATAACAAACCACTGAAAGGATATAACTAGAGAAATCTCCACTGTGCTGCTGGGTGAGAGCGTATGGCAAGCCGTTTTAGCATTTAAACCTTGTTCTGACTATCCATAAATATATTTAGAGATATCTCTAATTATATTTTGACTAGTCATAATTATAATTCGACTAGTCAGATTGCAGATATCTGCAAATATATTATGACTAGTCATATTCCTCCATTGACTTCCATTGAAAAATATTTGCAGATATCTCTAAATGAGTTTTGACTAGTCACAATTGTAATTAGAGATATCTCCAAATGAATTTTGACTAGTCATAAATCCAATTCAAGATATCTACAACTGTAATTTGACTATTAGTAAATTAATTAGAGATATCTTCAAATATATTTGTAAATATCTCTAAATATGATGAATTAAAGACATCTCCAAATGTATTATGACTAGTAAAAACTCAGTTAGAGATATCTCTCATTACAATTGTGACTAGTCAAAACTCATTTAGAGATATCTGCAAATATTTTTCAATGGAAGTCAATGGAGGAATATGACTAGTCATAATATATTTGCAGATATCTCCAATCTGATTTCATACTAGTACAATTGTAATTGCAGATATCTCTAATTGTCATTCTGAGTAGTGGAATTATAATTAGGACTAGTCAAAATATAATTAGAGATATCTCTAAATATATTTATGGAGTCAGAACAAAGATTTAAATGCTAAAAAGGCTTGCCATAGAGAGCGCTTCTCACTGAACAGAGCAGCAGCGATGAAGTAAGCGTGCCGAGGCCCGATATGGTGTGAGCGCGGGCCGTCGGGGGAGACGGGAGGGGGGACAAGCGTGCTTTGGCCCGGTTCGAGGCAACTGTACCTAGTGTGAGTACGGCCTGAGACTCTATTGGTGGCGGACACCTGAGAGATTTGAGATCCTATTAGTGGAGAAGCTAAGGGAGGTGTGTAATGTGTAAATATGGGTGGAGTATTAAGACACAGAAGTGTGTTTAAACTTTGCAATGATTCTGTCTGGCAACTAACGTCCACCTTGGTGCTGTGTTGATGTCATGGCCTTTGTTAGAAAACATCATTTTTAATGACCTTTCTTCGCTGAAAACATACCGATGTTATTGTAAACCACTGCGGACAATATGTGGGGGGTACAGGCAACACATTTCAACAGACGTCCCATATACTGTATGTACAACACACTCTAGCTGTCGCCACTACTGCTGCTGCTCTGTTACAATGGCTTTTCTACTGTTTATAATAATAATAATTCAAGAGTTCACACTTAGCTGATGATTAATTATAAAGCTTGTTTGGCATGCTGTCCCGGGAGAGAGCCCTGAGTTCATGAGATCCTCGAGCCCAGGGCTCCCTCCCGTTGCAAAGCGGGAGGGGAGTTTGAGCTCAGGTAGGTCTCGAGAACTCCCCTGCTGTAGCAAGTGAATGCTCTTGAAATTAATTACTAACTAGGAGCGTGTCTATGTTGACAATTTGGATTGTTCAATTGACTTAACTGCATGTTTTTAGGCGGTGGGAGGAAACCGGGGAACCCGGGGGAAACCCACGTGAGCACGGGGAGAAGTGCAAACTCCACACAGAAATGTCTGCTAGTTTGGTAAAGCCAGGAACCAGAGACATTCTTGCTGTGAGGCGACAGTGCTAGGCACTGGGCCACCGTGTCACCCGTCTAAGAAGGAGGCGTAGGGGAGGAAGGGGGGACTCTTCGAAACGAAGATAGCAATGGAATAAACCCCAGGGTATTTATAGTAGTTTAGGAGTCATCTGATTGGATCGTAGTGAATTGGATAATGCGGGTCAGCTGCTAGCAATCATAAGCACGTGATCCTCTCGAAATTTGTTTATACATAAACTTCACTTCAAGAGTTCACACTTAGCTGATGATTAATTATAAAGCTTGTTTGGCATGCTGTCCCGGGAGAGAGCCCTGAGCTCATGAGATCCTCGAGCCCAGGGCTCCCTCCCGTTGCAAAGCGGGAGGGGAGTTTGAGCTCAGGTAGATCTCGAGAACTCCCCAAAATGCCTTTGAATAGCTCGGGATAGCAGCCGCGTATTGAAGAGCCCCCCAAAAAGCAGGTGTAACAAGCCATATCCGGCTGCTGGATATAGCGTTGATAGCTTAGGAAGAGAAGCTTCTACGGGAGCAGAGCAAAGTAGACGGCTAGAGCCTAGGCGGGGTGAGGGCAGGGCTGGATTGACTCCGCGGGAGTCAAGGCTCACATATATACACCCCTGCGGGGGTGGGAGCTGGGGTTAGATTGCTCAAGCAAGAGTCAGGAAGATTTGGGCGGTGGAGACTCTTGCATGAGAGGGTAGGAGGTGGCCAGGGCCTGAACTCCGGCAGGAGTTGAAGCTCGTTTTAGTCGCCCCTGCGGGAGCTAGAGCTGAGGATTGAGGGCCTAAGCGAAAGGAAGAACATAGCGAAAGAGTGACGCTGAAAGAAAGACAGTTAGCGGAGAACTCAACGCTGGAAAAGAAATTGAGGAAATAGGAGGGTAAGGAGATAAGGGGGAAGATCAGAGAAGGGTAAAAGTAGCGGAAGCACTCACGCTGTAAGGACGAAAGAAGGGGCAAATAATTGCCAGGCGGAGAATCTCGACGCCAGAAAGAAGAAAAGGAGAATATAGGAGTATATATGCATATATAAATATATATGAATATATATGGTTATTACATGGTAAGGGCCGGGCATGGGCGGTGATTGACTCTTGAGAGAGTCGAAGCTCGGAGCGACCCCTGCTGGGGTCAGAGCTGCTGTGGGCATTTCTCCTGCTGAAGTCTGGGAAAGGGAGGGGGCGGTGGAGACTGCAGCAGGAGGTGGCCGGGGCGGGACTCTTGCGAGAGTCGAAGCTCGTTTTAGTCACTCCTGCAGGAGTTAGAGCTGAGGATTGATGGCCTATGAGAAAGAAAGAAAAGAGAGGGCGGAGGAACTCGATGCCAAAGAAAGAAAAGGAGAGAGGGAATAACCTGCGTGCGTGAGCATGCACGTGCGTCTATTCCTGTTTCGGCATGTGCATGCACACGCATCGGAACAGGTATACATCGGATGTATGCGTATAACATGCGCGTACATACCATTTCTAATGGCCTGGGTGGGGTGGCGCAAATGGTGACTCTTGCGAGAGTCGAAGCTCAGCGCGACCCCTGCGGGGGTCAGAGCTATTGGGGGGGGGGGGGGGGCAGTAAGAGTCGGGAAGAGGGAGGGGGTAGTGCAGGCTCTTACTGGAGGTGGTAGTGAAGGGGTTGCCGGGGATGGGCTAGGGGTGACTCGCGAGAGTCGAAACTCGGATTGGACCCCTGCGGGGGTCAGAGCATGGTGAGGGAAGGAGCATAGTAGATTTGAAAGGAAAGTTAAGAGCATACATGCAACCTGCACAACATGTAATGCTCCTAGGCTCACATACTCATTTGCTTGCGCGTACATATGCATACTTAGACGTACACCCGCACCTATATACATATCCGCGTGCAAACAAGCATGTATACGTGTGCAAACGCACACTGTATTTGCGCAAGCAATCACACACATTCCCATGCGCACCCATACACAAGCACACACACACGCATACTCCAGCCTACTTAGGGTCGAGCTCGTACCCCTAGTTGGAGTTTGGAATTTAGCTGATTAGGGCTAGCTGGGCTGTCTTGAGGTGGGATCGGCTGAGGCGAATGTAAGCTTTGAAGGCATCTGAAGACCAGCGGCCTAGGGTCTGGATTTTGTGCGAGGATAGACCTTTGTGAGCTGCTGTGGTGGCTGCGCCAATTCTAAATGAGTGGCTGGAATATAATTCGGGGGAAACGCCCGAAAGGCGAAGGACTTCTTTCAGATGTTTTTGAAACCAAAAACGGGTTACTGGACGGTTAGCGTCATCAGTAAAAAATGGGGCATGTGGGTCAGACTCCTTTGCTCTCCTTGAATGGAGAAAAGCTAGGAGAGTTTGGAATGGCTGTGTGGGGGAAAAAATGTTAAATATGTAAATAAAATGCCCTTTGCTTGTCTGATCTGTTTTGCTTTGCTTAATGAAAAAGGCGAGTGTTTCAGCATTCAGCAGTGTTAGATTAGATATAGTGTGGTGTATTGCGGGATTGAAATTGGATGAGATAGCCATTTCTGAACACCTCAGGAAGCCAAAAAAGCCAGGGTAAACATGGCGTCTAGTGTACGGGCTGTGTGGAGTGAGAGGTATCCTTTGCGCAGTGTGCGTATGCACTTTGCTAAAATATTGAGTGTAATGGGTAGTCTAGTGTCAGGAAGGGGGGGGGGGGGGTGATTTCTGGATACCTTTAATGAGGAGGGAAGTTTGAGCGTTAGAAATGGCTTCTGAGGTGGCCCCGTAAATCAATTTATGAAAAATTGGACCCCACTATGGTAGCTTTTAATGGAGCTTGCCTGGATATTTTTGGCTGTATGGAGGTGGGAAATAAATGAGGTGATGGTAAGCAATGAAAAATCTGGGAACTGTATTTGATACAGGGTATGGAAATATTTATAAGATTTCCATGCTGTGAGATACGACTCAAGGGTCCTTGGTGCGACAGCGTGAAGGATCAGAGATATGGAAGTTTTATGGCAATTTAATTTGTGAATAGAGTGGAACAGGTGTTGGATGCTGGTCTGCTTCCAGTACCAAGAGCCGAAATTTCTGGAAAAGAAAGCGAGAGAGAGAATCAGCAATTTGATTTTTGCAAACTGGAACATGTCTAGCAGTCATAATGAATTGCTTTTTGGCTGCCGTCCAAACGAGGTATCTTAGTAAGGGCATAATTGGAAGTGCGTGCGAGCGTCCTTTATTAATGCAATAAACGGTGGCTTCGTTGTCGCAATGAACGAGAATGCTAGAGGCGGACCATTCATCTCCCCATAAAAGCGCTGCTGCGACTTTGGGGAAAGGTTCGAAAGCGCAGATGATTGCTGATTTCTGGGTAGACTGAACATCTGCGGGGGCCACGTTGAAGCAAACCAGTGACCTTGGTAAAAGCTGCCGAACCTGACTGAGGGGGCAGTGTCAGTAAATAAATTAATATCCACCGGGGAAGAAATTAGGTTGCTATAGAAAAAGGAACAGCCGTTCCATTGCTTAAGGAAGGAGATCCATAAGCTGAGTTCATTGCGACTGGGTTTAGAAAGATATATGGTATCTTCTAAACCGGGGACCGAGGTGGAGAGCTGAAGGAGGTGAGTAATAAACGGGCGGCCTTGGGGAATTATGCTCATCGCGAAATTGAAATGCCCGAGAATAGATAGCAGTTCGCATTTGGTGCATGATTGTTTCTCGAGGAAAATTTGAGATAAAGAGATTATACGGTCGATCTTTTCTTTGGTAAGGGAAGCTTGAAATTTATTCGAATCTAAGTTGATGCCCAGAAATTCTATGGAAGTGCTTGGACCGGCTGTTTCTCCTCTGCGAGGGGGATGCCAAGATTTTCGAAAACCTTTTGGGTGTTCGATAGGTGTTAAGCTGGAGGTGAAGAAGGTGGGGAAATGAGGAGAAAATCATCGAGGAGATGGATTATGCGGGATTTCGTAGTTATTAGATAAAATCCAGCATAATGCTTCTTAAACATATCGAAAATTTTAGGACTACTTTTGCAGCCGAAGTTTATCGGACTGCAAAGTAAAATTGTGAGCGCCAATGAATGCCAAAAAGGTGCCAGAAGTCTGGGTGAATTGGCATGATTTTAAAGGTGGATGAAATGTCGATTTTTGCAAGCCAATCATTGCGACCGGCTAAACTGATGAGCGAAATTGCTTGGTCTATATCATGATAATTCAACGAGTATTCGTCTGATGGAATGGCGCTGTTAATGCTAGGAATATAGAATTGTGAGGAGTGGAGGCCAGTAATCAAGGGTTTTTGCTAGAGAATTCTCAAGTCGCAATGTCAATAGGACTAATACAAGAACGCTGAACAGTGGGGCAAGAATGGTACTATCATGAATTTATTATCAATTCTTTTTTTTTTTTTTTTAACGAATTCACTGTTGCAGGTTCGGTAGTCGCAGATTGTAGATTGGAGCAGAATAAGGTTAAGAAAGGGAATGCTGAAACGCCCGGGTTAGATCCTTGGGTTAGACCTGAAATCAGAAGTTAGTATCAGGGTGACAATGTAATTCAAAGCAATTTGAGAAATATGGCATCGAGGATGTGAGCCATGTGAGTGGAAATGCATCCTTTATGTAGAGTGTGATTGTATTTGAAGAGCATATAAAATGTAATGGGTTGGATGAGGGTCAGGTTCTGCAGCCAAATGTCATGGTCTTTTTATTAATGCATGGTCTGATAGCTTGATGTCGCTACGTGCAAGGATGGTAGAGGTGAGCATTCATCTCCCCTCAGAATGGAAAATGGATGGAGAGCTGAGGATAAGGGGTATGGTTTGTCTGGTGGTCCTGGAAGTGTTTATTGAAGATCCGTTGTCAGAAATGTCCTCCTATTCATAGCAGCCAATCGGGAAGTTTGTTTTGTTGCTGTTTCACATCCAACTGACTTGCCATTATAAGCTTACATAAGACACTAGTGTATGAATAAATGAGTCACTGGTCTAGTGTAATTAGACCCCAGTGCTCTGTGTATAAATTTATTTATTTTTTATTTTATTTATTTATTTATTTTTTAAATGTTATTATTATTATTTTTTTATATTGCTAACATCAAACTCTGAACTCTATAAGACTTCAAGGGCGATGTCACCACTTAGTAAAACTGAATGGAATGTTAATAATTGGCTTTACTTTAATCCATGAAAAACATTTGTTAGTATCTTAACTTCATTCATAAGCGGGTCCGGCCCAAATTCGTTCATAAGACTTGCAACAGAGTCAAGAGAGAGGGCGGGACCCTCTCTAGAGAGCTTATTGGATGGTGACGCTTTTCCTTACAGCTATTGGCTTAAAGGAGAGCCAGTCAAGCGTGCCAAAGGTGAAAAAGCCCGGCGGCCATTTTGTTGATCAAGTTCACCATTGTTTATGACTTGAGCTGTTGCTCTGCTGAACATTCCAGCAAACAAGCTGTTAAATGTTATGGATCAGTGGACGGGCAAGAGGCAAGTATCTTTAGTTAAAATCATTGTTTACGCTAGTCTTGTTATTCAAAAGATTTATAAATGTTTTAGTCTAAATGTTTGGTAAAGTTATATTGCAAAGCTTCCCTTCATGTGCATAGCATGTGCACCGCTAGGAAAAAGCTAATGGTTCAGTTTCATTGCAATGGCTTTGGAGTTTTGGCTGTCATTTGCTGGAGAATATGGTTGAAGACACAGCAGATGCGTTGAAGTGGAAGGTTTGATGTTTTGTTGAAGTTGTTGATGCAATTGTTGGAGTTGTTTTGAAGTAGTAATAGTAGTAGTTGTTGTTGTTGCTGCATTTGTTGTTTCTGCAGTTGTTGCTGCTGCTGCTGTAGATTGTAGCTTGTAAATTATAGCTAGTAGCTTGTAGATTATAGCTGGTAATTTGTAGATGGTAGCTGGTAGATTGTAGCTGGTAGGTGATAGCTGGTACTGCTTTGGTTGTCCATGCTGGTACAGAGTTGGTTCTTCAACGGAGCTAGCTACGGTGAAGCTGCCTCTTCGAAACGAAGATAGCAATGGAATAAACCCCAGGGTATTTATAGCAGTTTAGGAGTCATCTGATTGGATCGTAGTGAATTGGATAATGCGGGTCAGCTGCTAGCAATCATAAGCACGTGATCCTCTCGAAATTTGTTTATACATAAACTTCACTTAAGACAACAACATCTAAACATGTCGATCTTGTTGGGTTTTCTTTTAAATGCAACATATTTTGTCTTAAATAAGCATAAGCAATTAGGAAAGCAATCAAATGTTTTCATTAAAAAATGTGTGCATTTTTAAAGTGACGCCTGTTATTTAATGTAATCAAACCAAAAACATCTAAATGAGAGAGTAATTTGCTGATCTTTAATCAGAATGTTTTAAATACGCAGTGAAGAAAAGATGAATATGATATAATTTGATTCAATTTCTACATATTAGCTCTTTAAATTAACAGGGTAAACTGTTTGCTAATTTATTTGCAGCTTTTTCCAATGTACACAAATTATTATATCTATTGTCAGGCATTAAATCACCGTCATATTAACTATCAAAACATGTTTATGACTGCATAAATGTATTATTGCTTTAAAAAAAATGTCACATATTGTGCGTTTCTATCACACACAAATTGTACTAAAGCGATCTAAAAAGTTCATATCAATAAGTTTTCTCTTTGCACCAGCAGGTGGCAGTCTTTATACTTTCATTTCGAGGGTGCAGATTGCATAAGTTTTATTAATATATATATAACTTTATTCATTTTATTAATGACTATAACTTTATATATATAGTTTAAAAATATGTACCATTTTCCTAAGTGTATATAACTACTACTGTAAGAAAATATCAGAATTGGGAACATACTTTCTGTAGTATCTTTGCTTGAACTGAGCCAATCTAATCCTGTTTATATGAACTGAACCTGCTCCCGATCAGGTTTGAGCTAGCAGAACTGTTGCCATGACAACAACTCTCGGATCAGCTTTGAAGAACGAAACGTGTCAAATCATCAATATCCAAATCCAGCGAATTGAGTAATCCACATACGAAGAACAGACCCCAGACCATTTCAGCAGTTTATTTACAATAATATTGTCAATACTGTCACAACCCAATGTTGACAGGTATGCTGTAATATTACAGTTTATTGTTAAATATTTTTACAATTATTAACTCAAACTGTTTAGTAACTGCAGAACACTGTAGGTTATCCTTACAGTAGACAATAACCTCTCCACCTTTAGAAGTTCTGTCTTGTCGAAAAATATGGAGAAACCAGTATTATTAATAATATATATTAATAATATAAAATATTCTGGAGACAGCAGAATTGGGAATGGATTTCTTTAGCCATGATTCAGAAACTACTCAAATGTCCGGGTTTGCTGTATAAACATATGCAGTGAGCTCAGCAATTTAGGTAGAAGACTACGTATATTTAAACGCATTATTCCAAGACCTTTATGATTACAGAAGCTAACAAAGGTGTAGAGTTGTTTATCAAACTGTCTGAAGATGAGCTAATAAATGGCCTGGGATAAGGTTGAATAGAGTGGAGGAACTCTTACGTCACTTTGTAGGCTAATCGGCTGCTAGCTTATAACTGGTTCCCTCGTGAAAATCCCTATAGGATTTTCCCATGGGGTTTTCGGAGATTGCGAATAATAAGCTCTGTGTTCAAACACTGTTCATTACACTTACACGTTCAGTCCAGCCGGATAATCCTCACACCAAAATACAACTGACGTCAGCACCACCCTGCTACAGACAAGTTCTCTAGCTTATTTATAGAAATAATGTCAATGACAAAGAGTTAATCTCTCTGTTTATTATATTATAATCCACGCTATACGTTATAAACAAATAAATACGCAAAAAAACATAGACCTATATGCCTTTTGGGTAGTTTTACGTGGGAAATACATCTGCTTTGCTTTACGGTTCTAAAAGTTTTAAAACTGTGTATAAATCTGCCTACACAGTATTTTCATCAGACATATTTAAATAAGTGTATCGCTCGTGCACACAGCCTGCTTACCTCAACAGACGACAGAAATGAGGCGTGAGGAGGAACAAGTCTATCAAATGCCTGCACGTTCCATCATGATGGACACAGAGCAACATTCAATATTCCTTTTATGTCACGACGTACAGCGAAAAGCAGCTCATACAGTCACATCTGCTGAACGTTTTATTGGAGGAGTGTAAATACTGCAGTTATTACTGAGTAAAATGTGTTCAGATAAAGAAAAAAAGATGAGAAATGACTTGATCACATTAAAATGTGTCTGTATTTTTACACATTTATTCACACGTTTGCGTTACTGAGGGCAGGAGAGAGACAGGCTGCACTGGTGAGCAGTATCTTCATAATATAATTTAATTAAAATAAATGATCAACAAATGAATCTGTCTCGACAGCCTTTACATGTGAAGGAATTATCTACAGACAATCTGAATTCTCAATTAGAAAAACACAACAAACTATAAAATACTCTTCATGAAAATACCAAAAACAGAGAAATCCAGATGCCCAACACAAGCGAGCTGCGCTCCAGACCAGTTCAGCCTGATGACGTATAATGTCTCCCACACCGCCTGTAGTCCCATTTAGCAACTTGATAGCAGCCGTCTTTTAAAGAAGCATGGCCGAATTAAAAATTTAAAAGTGTGCTGTAACTGATGTGTTTTATGTCGTAGAACAAAACGTGAAAATATCTTGAATTTGTGTTTGCCACAGACCTTATTTAAGCAATTTTACTAAAACCCCATTCAAAAAACCCATTGACTGGGACGAGGGAACCGGAAGTGCTAAAATGCTAACTCTCTTCCAGGTTTTTGCATACAAATTGACGTCATAGTTCCTCCACTCTATATTCCCTGACATCAGCAGTGAGAGAATAACGAGACATCTCTGTCTGAACAGTCTGATGGAAAAGTCCTGATTAACACTTGTGAGGATGAAGAGGCATAGAAAAATGTCCTGTAAGGTCATAATGCAGATTATGCAAACTAAAAGAACTGGATTAGTGGCACTGGCGATGAATAAGGTGAACCGATGTTTGAGCGTGTCCCACTGTTTGTTGTGGGAAAAATAGGCAGAGCTGCAACTGGGGCTTGACAGATGTTAAACTCTTCAACTGCACAAATAAAACAATCCTGGTTCAGCAGAGAATACGAACAGTCCGTTTCAAACTAAACAAGCATCTCGATGACCGCCAGCTCTGAAATCGTGTCTTATTATAATCCAGTCCGCCTTTTCCACCCGCAGGTGTCGAGTAATTCATTGAGAGGCTCCGGATCCATGCTGTATGATCCAGTCCGCATTTTTCAATTAGCGGAGTTGTCCGGCGATAGATGATGGCGCGCCAGTGCTGTCAAACTACCGTTCTTTCCTCATCAAACACACGCCACCAGCGGAAAACAGCCAGCAAAAAAGCCTGCAGTCCACGTTCAGCTCACGCACCTCAGGAGGACTCGAGTAAGCAACAAACCCCCTGAATCAGCGCGAAAGAGCCCAGAATCCACCGCAAACACACGGATATAATGCGGTAGTGTAAAGTCTGGTTTATACATTTTCACATTTTTTTTTACATTTTAGGTGCTTTATTGGCATGACAAATAACTGTACATTCGTATTGCCAAAGCAGTGCAGCGTCGCTGCGTACAGACAAGACAGTGCAAAAAGGGCAGTAGTGCAAACAAATATGAACATAAAATATAATATAGAAATAAAGAAAAGAAATGTAAAAAAAATAGATTAATAAAAATAACAATATATCAGTAAAACTAAAAATATTATTTAAAATAAAAATAGATTAATGGTAATTTGTTAAACAGGATAAAAGTGGTGACAATAATATAAACAGTAAGTCCACGAGTAAAGAGTTCCTGTGTTGTGCGTTGGAGACAGTGGAGCGGATCATTGTGGGTTCCTCAGACGGTGGCAGGAGTGCACAAACTGAGCTGCTAACACACAGCAGCACACACACTCCCCCAGGAGGATGGGCAGTTTCTCATTGTTCGGCAGGGACTCAAAGTTTTTGTGTGTGTGTGTGTGAGTTTCGGGTAGAACTTCTCCCAGATCTCTGAGTATTTTGTGCACTCCGTAAGGAAGTGCAGTTCTGTTTCAATCGGCTGCTGAGGGCAGTGTGGGCACAGCCGCTCCTCCACCGGCAGCCATGTTTGTCTGTGCCGGCCCGTCTCTATAGCCAGCTGGTGTCCGCTGAGTCTGTATCTGCTCAGGGTGTTCCTCAGACCTTTATCTGTCACTGTGTGGAGATAGTCTGCCAGAGTATACTGTCTCTTCAGGGCCAGATAACACTGCATTTTGCTTTGCAGTTGTGTTTGAGTGTCCCAGTGGTGTGTGTAGCTGTTCTTGATCTGGTGTGTGATCTGAGTCAGTGGCAGGAGTGTGTTCAGCTCCTCAGGAGACGTCTCAGAGACCCTGAAGCTCTGGGCCAGCTGGGAGAGTGGGTCTGCTCTTCTGCTGAGTTCTCTGTCCTGCATGGTTTATAGTGGTATGAGTCCGGGTCGCTGAGTTTTAAGTGCTTCCAGAATTTGACAGCTCTTTTCTGTATGTTTATTATCAGAGGGTATTTGCCTAATTCTGCTCTGCATCCGTTGTTTGTTGTGTGCCGGTGGACGTGTAGGATGTTCTTACACAGCTCTGTGTGCAGGGTTTCTATAGGGTGTTTGTCCCATTTGGCCAGATCTTGTTCAGGGTTTGTCAGTGGACCCCACACCTCACTGCCGTAGAGGGCGATGGGCTCGATGACGGACTCTAGGATCTTCAGCCAGATCTGGACAGGGATGTCTATGGGACATTGACGCTTGATGGCGTAGAAGGCTCTGCGGGCTTTATCTCTCAGCTCATTCACTGCAGGATTAAAGTTTCCAGTGGAGGTGATGTTCAGGCCTAAATAATTATACTGTGTTGTGTGTGTTATCTGATTGGTGCCTAGTGTGAATGTGTGTTGTGTTCCCTGGGGTCTGGCTCTTTTTTGGAAGGTGATGATTTTGGTTTTGTTTAGGTTGACGGTCAGGGCCCAGGTCTGGCAGTACTGGTCCAGCAGCTGCAGGTTCTGCTGTAGGCCCTGTTCGGTTGGCGATAGTAGCAGCAGGTCGTCTGCGTACAGCAGGCATTTGATCTGAGAGTCGTGGAGATCGAGACCCGGAGCGGTGGATCGCTCCAGACTGAGCGCCAGCTCGTTTATGTAGATGTTAAATAGTGTTGGGCTCAGGCAGCAGCCTTGTCTCACTCCACGCTCCTGGGAAAGATATTTTGTTCTTTTTGTGCTAATTTTGATGCCACATTTGCTTTCGGTGTACATTGATTTAATAAGGTCATATGTTTTTCCTCCTATGCCACTTTCAATCAGCTTATAAAGTAAGCCTTGGTGCCAAATTGAGTCGAAAGCTTTTTTAAAGTCAATGAAGCATGCGTATATTTTACCTTTATTTTGGACAGTGTGTTTTTCAATTAGTGAGTGCAGTGTGTAAATGTGGTAAGATGTGCGGTATTTTGGTAAAAATCCAATTTGACTTCTGCTTAAGACATTATGTGTTGTGATGAAGTCCAGTAGTCGGGCATTTATTAAACTACAGAATAACTTTCCCAGGTTGCTGCTCACACAAATCCCTCTGTAATTATTGGGGTCAAATTTATCTCCATTTTTAAAGATGGGTGTTATCAGTCCTTGATTCCAGATATCAGGGAAGTGACCAACACTCAGAACTAGATTCAATAATTTTAGGATGGCTGATTGAAATTTAGGGCTGGTTTGTTTTATCATTTCGTTTAATATTCCGTCAGGTCCAGATGCTTTTTTAGGTTTAACAGATTTAATTTTGTCTTTAAGCTCCATTATAGTGATGGGGAAGTCTATTGGGTTTTGATTATCCTTGATAGTCGATTCTAGTGTTGCCAGTGTTTTTGTTATTTGATTTTGTTTAGGGTTTGTGTCTGTTTCTACTTTATTGAATAGTGTTTGGAAATGGGTCTCCAATATTTCTGAATTTTGGATCGGTAGCTCTTCATGATCGTTTTTGATCAAGTTTTTCCAGTTGTCCCAGAATTGATTTGAGTTATACTCTACGCGTCCGCTCTTTCGCTTGAGTGTGCGCGGCGAATGTGACGTCATCGCGGAGGTTGATTTCGGCTGGCGGTGCGTCGGACATTTTTTAAACTCGAGCGAACAGTCCTTTGAGTTAAGTATGAACCACTTTGAGGAGATTTTATCTGAAACAGTAGGACTGTACACACATCTTATGACCCGTGATCAGAGAGGAGATAACCTGATGATCAATAACTCTTGGCTAGAAATTGCAACAGCCATGGGAAAGGAGAAAGTGTGAGTTTATTAAACCAAGAGGGGCCATGACAGAAGTGGAGTCCAGGTACACAATCACAGAATATGCTTATCCACCAGCCACAGCTTTACACTGATGTATATTTGTTTAATTTTGTGTTTAAAACAGTTTAATAGTTGCAAAACTATAATGAAGTCACAATATTACTTTTGATAACTGGAAAGGAATAGATATACTGATGGCCTGTTTCTCTGGGCTTTATTGGTGATAATGGTCAGGAATGTTGGACCATCTCTGCCTTTTCAGCATAAGTATAGGACAGAAAACAGACAGAAATGTGTGAATTATAGAGCGGCTAAATCTGAAAAAACATCAGTATTTTTTAGTAAGTCTGCTTTTTTTTTGTGATAATCATATATTTGTAGAGTAACTCATGTTCTGTTGTCATTAATTACAAATACAGAATGTTTTTCCACAGGTAACACTGATTTATATGTTTGTGGAGGGAGCTAAATCTGAAAGAGAATCTTTTTTTTTTAAATATTAAATTTTTTGCTTTTATTCTTGCATTAATAAACATATATTTGTAGAGCAGCTCATGTTCTCTTGTGATCAATATTATATTAAACTCTAAATGGCAAAAATGTCTGAGATTTGAACAAAAGCAAGTCATTTGATTAAGAAAATATTGAATGGTTATAAAAATGCTTATCATTAAAATAATGTAAAAAAAACATAAAACAATACAAAATAACTCGTTTAAAAATATTGAACAACATGATATGACGTAGTTACGGAAAGTTCCTACTTCTCTGTTTATCCGTCTGATTTTACGGTGGGTTTCTTTTCACCACCCCCTGTTGTTTTAAAGTATATCACAATGGTACATGTAAAAAAAAAAATTACCTTTCTAGTACAACTTTTTATTATTTTGGGAAAGTTTCATATACATAAAAAAATGGACTGGATCAAAGCCAAATTTTGTTCACTTTCTTCAAGAGACTACTGCACAAGTTTGGAAAACATTGTTAATAACAAAGCAAAGAAGAATTGTAATATTTTTAAGGAATATAAGATTTTCAATTACTAAATGTTTTTTATTTATTTATTTTTATTTTATATATATATATATATATTCTGGCATGTATTTTTTGTGTATAGTATTGTATTGTTATGTACTTGTTAATAATTAAAAAAAAAAAGAAAAAAAAACGCGGCGAGTATAAAAGCCTCGGCCGTTTCGCGAGGTGTGCGTGCAGTCAGCGAAGGTGTACGATGTGGCGCCAGGTGCGAGTGTAATTTCAGCTTAATCCAGAAACCAGCACAACACGAACAAACATACCGTTAGATACAGAGACGACACATGCAACCACTAATGCTGCCAGCTGGAGTGTGTTGAACTATATGGTAGGACATGCTTTAAGACTTAATAAACCAAGGCATTTGCTCCTCTTCCCTATGTTGCTGCTAATTATTGTTATCATTTATAATAATGACTTGTGTGCGAACAGAATTGTAGAGTATTGCAGAAGTTACACACACTGCACAAATATTTCACCGTGTTTAATTCAGAGCGGTTATCTGTTCATTGTGTTGTCTGTTTCTTACTGCTGCTGTTCTCTGAGAGCTGCCGAGATCATCTCTAACAGTCAGGGATGTAGAGTGATTAATGGGGCGGTTTTTATTTTTGTACATTACTATATGAAATAAAAAAACTGACTCATTCTGGGATTTCTGAAAGATCAATAACATAAAATAAGTCAAATTACTGTAATCCACAGGCCAGAAACCACTTTATCCCATTGATTATCTAATGTTTACGTTTTTCTGAATGTCAACACGAAGGTTTTGTTTAGAGGTGCACGCATTAATTCTGTAAGCGAATGTTTTAGATTTATACTGATCAGCTTTTGTCACTATAGATTATAGTGCAAGTTAAATCCACATTCTGTTGTAGTTTGTAAACATGATGAGAGCTGGACTTAGCTTGTTTTATTGGTCTGTCATGAGTTTTTCTTTAAATGTCTAGCTCTTAGGAACGCTTTTGCAGAAGATGTGATGTCAGCGTTTGATGTAATCTATTATTTTACAATGTAAATACTTGAATGTTTAAGTATAATTTCGAGTGTTTATATGCATGTTTATATAGATAAATACATGTTTAAACACGTGTGTGTGTGTGTTTTTGTTCCTCTGTGGGGGCACCACAGTAAAATTTAGCTTAGGGCACCCTTTGCTCAAGCAGCGGCCCTACACACAACCCTTGCTCAACAAGAAAGGGCATTACATAGACCGGTGTGTGTGTGTACACGCTCTCTTGCGCGGCCAGCTAGGTATCGCGAGAGCCGTTAAAATACACACAGATCCACTGGCTTTGTGACCCAGGTTTTAAAGCGAACCGGTTAACATGACTGAATAATTTGTCATGGAGGTTGCGAGAGAATACTGTGGAAACCTGATGATTCTCTAAGTTGGGCATTACGGGTTTTCAGTCTTTGGTAATGGTGTGAGAGGAAGTAAATGTGTGACATTTTAAAGTAGATTTGCAAGTGTTTACACTGTCATGCGTTGTCGGCCTCTAATAAAAGGTGTACCTTAAAGCACACAGTTTGCTGTAGTCGAGTTGAACTGTCATGGATATTACACTTATGAACATAAATCTCTTCGACTGGCAGATTCAGCCAAGTTCACTTCATTTATGAGCATCAACGGCTGCTAAGATGAAGATGTGAAGGTATGTTGTTCTTCCACAGTCCTAAAATTGTTCAAAATAACTCAGTTTGAGTCATTACAGCATTTAATACTGAAATTAATTCAATATGTGTCTGCTTTCTTCACTACTAGGAGTTTTAATTTAATGAACTCTTGATAGCAGAGGGAATTACACATGAGGTTATCACAAATGAAGATTTATGAACGTATTTTCAGTCTGAGTGTTTCAACAAAGCAAAATAACCCACTATAACCCAAATTTATAATAACCTAAATTATAACCCAAATTTCCAGTGTCATTTGGGTTATAGTTATAAGGTTCAGGTACATTTTCATTTAAATTAAAATCTTAAATCTTAGATTCAATCCAAACTGAGTTTGAGTTGACATGGGCAAGTGAAATGATAATCACCTGAGATATGAATGTTTTCATTTGTGTATTATTCACAGTGTTTGTGAAGTGTAAATGTGGACTGTTTCAAACTGATCTCGTGTTATTTTTGTTGTTGGTGTGAAACTGGTCAGTGCTGCATTATCATAACCATGAAAATAAATAATGATTTATATTTAGCATTGCATCTGTTGTCATTTTACCAGGAGTGTGTTTACTCTTTCAGAACTCAGGCAGTTGTGCTGGACCTTCTGTACTTCAAACAGGAGACGACAGTAAACCTCCTAGTTTAAGAGGTAAAATGTTCAGTGTACGAAGACTTGAGTTGAATTCATAGTAAAACATTGCGTACGCATAAAGCTGTAAATGAAACACTGCGTCTGCGGAAACCCGCACGTGAAACTGAGCGCACGTTCATGAGTGTAAAACCGTTTAAAATGCTCCTTTCCCCCACTACATATCAGATTTTGCCTACTCTTCATCACGAGGAACACAAGTCGGAATCATTAAGTGTGTATTATGTTAAGTGCATTTGAGCATCATATTTTATCTGCACATTTATTGAATGGAAATGTTTCTCATTGGTGTATGCATATTCATCTTCAGATGGCGTCTTCATAGCAATGTGTGCAGTTGATCACTCCGATTACACTGGGAAAACCGGCGACCGCTGCAAATTGAGCTTTATTGTTTGGCTGGTCAACTGCAGGGTATGGAAAGCTTATATACCTGCTAGACATGCAGATAATCCCGTCACATACAGCTGCTATTGCACGGCTCAGACACTTTACTCACACAGGAAATGCACGCACACCAGACATGAAGTTGGTGTAGACCAACACACGTTCTCATGTTCATTTCATCATTAGTAAATCCAAACGTTAGAGGTGAAACCTGGCGTACGCAAAGGTTTTGTGCATATGCAGCGTTGATGCATGAGGCCCCTGTTTTTTTGGTTGATATTAATGTTTCATGTTTATTATTTGGCAATACTAGTTATTGGTGTTTTCACTAAGGCTGTTTCTCAATATGCGTTTGTACTTGTGTTCTGTGTCCTCGTGAAACGTCATCAACCGTCGCCAGAGCACTGGTCCAATTCAAAGTTTGCATCTTGCCAAGTACAGAATTAATCCCCGGATGTGTCCTTGCTCCGCCCCTTTTATGGAGGACTCATCAAGAGGTGACTGGTGTGAACTTGACGCAGGGTTTCCCAGAATTCATTTCGCACCAACCGTTCAGTTGCTGTGGCGGAGGAAAGATCTCACAATTGTAAGTTGTAATTTTTGAAGTATTATTGTTCCTGTGTGACAAAATGTAGTTGTAAGAGTTTATCAGTGAAATTATGCATTTTTTCCATACAATTTTGCGGATTCTCTATCTATCGCATATATTAGATACCGTAATGTTACCTTGGCAAAAAGTTATTTTACCGTTGTCTCTTTGATTTCTGCAGTGGTTTTAACGGTTGACATAAACTATATTCTATGTAACCGGTATCTGCTGGGCTTTGGATAAATGTACTAATTGTAAGATCCCTGCAAACCCTGAGGGCAAAGTTAAGTTTCCTTACATTATACGCTTATATAACAGAAATGTAAACCTGGACCACAAAAACAGTATAAAAAAGTCAATTAGTTGTGTGAAAAGCTTTTCATTGATATGTTTTGTGATAGGACAACATTTAAAATAAGAATATCTGAAAGTTTGTAGTTTGAGGATTAAAATAACTGAATAAATGAATAAAACGCTGAGAGAATCGTCTTTTTAAAGCTGCCCAAATTAAGATCTTAGCAATGGACATTACTAAACAACAATTATGCTTTGATTTTGATTTGTTTGATGAATTTTTTACTGTTCCCTCAAATAGACCCTTGCAACAAGACATGTGGGGCGTTTTCTACTCATTTGTGGAGCATTTTGTTGTACGTCTAACAGATTTTTTGTATGTATTATTTTTTCTCCAACTTCTGTCAGAATAGTAATATTGTTCGTTACAAACTTGTATTTACTCAATATTTTAATCAAGGGACAACTGAAGAAACAATTCTTAACTGAATGGCGGGCTGCCAATGAGACCCTCTTTACAGAGACGCAACTCCTCCAGGAGTGGATGGGAGTGAGTATTGTTTGGTTTTTTTGCATTTATGTTTGTAAAGGTTAAAACTAGATATGGGAAAGAAATTGGCTTTGGAAAATGTCTTAATGGCCAAAGATTAATGGTCTGAAGCATGAATATTTTTGTATATTTATAAATGTTTATATATATATATTTGGATGTTGCAGTTACTGTATTACTTCTGTCACAATGAAAAATTACTGTGACAAGCCAAAAACCATTTTTATAGTAAATCAATGTTCTGCCTTGGTACTTCGTCACACATTCAGGAATGACATTAACTGCCAAGCAGGCCAAAAAGTGGAACAATTTCAAAGATAAATACAGGGTATTTCCATTTCTTTCTTTATTATATAATTAAAGAAATGTTCTGCTATTGTTGTGAAGACTAGCTGGGCATAGCAGTTTAGTTCCAATCCCGTATTATTACACTTGCCTCTAGTCTTCATACAAGCCTGAACACTCCATTAGTTTTATCAGGTGTTTAATTCAGGATAAAGCTAAACCAAGCATAACTGCAGCCCTCCAGCATCTGAGTTTGAGTGTAAGCTACATATGCAGCGTATAGTTTGATGGATGAGTGCAGTTCAGTGCAGGCTGTTTTGATAAGATTTATAATACAAGGCTTCCATTTGTAAATAAAACAGTAAATTTTGCTTTATTTACAGGAGCTTAGGGACCCACCAACTGGGAAAGAGGTAGAGGCTGGGGGAGTGACTGCAGCCACCTGGCGGTGCTGCATGCTGCATTCCTTGGCCAGCACTCAATCAGTCCACCCCTTGTTTATGCAGCAAACCTGTCTGCCACTGCAGGTGGCTCAGTCTGTACACCAGCTTCTACACTAGTGAACTACCCAGGAGCAGTCAGTACAAAAGAAGACGGCCAAGAGATAGCCAGGGCCTCCTGGATGATTTGGAGGAGCAGGCAGAGAGGGAGGAAGGGAGAAACAGACAGTGGCAAAAGAAGAGGAGAGAGAGAAGAAGAGGCAGCAAGAGCCAGAGCGGAGCGTTACCTCTCACTTTTTAAAATACTTGTTGAATAAATGTAAACAATTGTACTATTATTCATTAATATGGGTTTATTCAATATTTATTATAAGTCTATCCCATATCTTTACATAAAAATACAAAAGTGCATGCAGTCTATTGTTACACATTTAAATATATTCACACTAATGGTTGAACTAATCAATGTCACCTAAACACCTATCATTTTATATCTTTCTAAACTACTTTCATTCTAACACTGTAACTCTTTAAACTTGTAGTGAACTGGTCTACATCTCTCTAGATGTACTGTAGTCGTGTTCACCCACAAACCTTGGCAGTTGTTCAGGAGAGGACAGCTGTGCGGCAATTCGTCCACCGAGGCGGTTCCCAGACAGCTCTCTCTCATCCACGACTGCATTGTCCATATCATCCTGGATGTCGTCGTCCCCATGACTGTCATCTTCTTCCAGGATGTCGTCTGCTGCCACACAGATGTTGTGGAGGATGTAACAGGCACCAATTACCTTCGGCACAAATAGGGGCCGGATTTACTGGGCCCTCAAAAAGATGACACGCCAGAGGACCCCAAAGGTGTGCTCCATGATATTTCTCACCTTTGCATGTCTTTCCTAAGGAAAGGAATGCAATGGCAAGACACAAAAATGTATCTGCAGAAAGACCCACCAGCAGAACTGAAACTAGGTGGCTTCATTATGGTTGTAATGGAGACCAGCAAGTGAGGAGCAATAATGGTGCTGGGACAAGACATTTGACAGTTCAAATAAAAGACAACTGTTGAACAAGTAATGGACATGGGAAAGATTTGTTTTCTAAATGGGCAGTCTCCAAAAGGTCCAGAAGCAGACCTCACACTTCATGTTTGTGATTTCAAAAGAAACCAAATAGTTAAGAACAGTACTGTTGGAAATCTATATGAACAAACCAAGCGGAAATGACTGAGGTTTACATTTGCACTAAACAAGAGGTTTACCTCACAGACGAAGAAAACGAGGGATGTAATGAGCACTCATTATCAAGGCTTAAAGACAAAAATAAAAGTCGATCGCTTCACTCCGAGCAGAATTGATATTATTTCGTGTTTTCACCTCATCCTTCAATATTACACATCCATTTATCCGATGATTTGTCATAAGAGAAATGTTAGTAAAGGATTTTCTTTATGGAGACCATCTAACAACAGTCAACAATTCATTTAGTATTGATACAAGTTTAAGGGACAATAATTGAAACCGAATCACACCTTTGTGCATGAAAGTACAGGCTCTCTGGAACCTTTAAGACAAGCTGGTCGCATCAGAAACGCTCTCGCTTATGACGTCTGCTTAGCGGGCAGTTCACCTTGTATACGTCACCGTCACATTGGTACACGATTTAAACGAACACTTTTTGTCTCCCAAATTCATATAATAAAGAGAACGATAAAATAACGCTATTAACCGGTTAACTGTAAACGTTTCTGTTCAGAACCATTAAAGTTGATCTTTTTTCGTTGATCCGGTTCGGAGCCCTGCTCATTACTACAGGATCAGACAGACAATACTGAGAGAGAGACCTGCTGCATCACTGTCATGGATGTGCAGTGATGTTGATCATGCCGGCACACACTTACTGGATTATAGACTTTCATCTAAAGAAAAAAACAAGAAGGTATTTTGCACTTTTAAAAAAAGATAAAGAACAGAGCTGTTCCTGATTTAATGAAGAATAAACGCTAGTAATTTACTTAATGTTAGTTTTTTTATTTCTCAGAGATCAAGGGAATTGCAGGATGCTGCCAGAAACGGGAAGTATTGAAGTACACACACTTGGTTACTGTTCTTCAGTAGATGTTTCTGGTGGCAGTACTTTACTCCACTACTTACTTTTCTATCAACCTTTTACTTTTACTTCTTACATTTTTACACAATTATCTGTATTTTCTACTCCTCACATTTGTAAATCGGGCTCGTTACTTTCGTTGTCATGTGTTTGGTGGCGTGGTCTATACTATTTCTTGTCATTGCACAATCATTTTGCTAGTCAGTCTATTTTTTCTCTCCTGCGTGCTGCACTCTCAAGGCTATCGTGCACCGTACGTGGGCTAGTTTATGAAGATTACCATGAGAAAGGCGAGGATGACTATGCAGATAGGGGAGAGAGAGAGACAGTGTTACGTAGCGGATGATGCACCTCGCTACGCACATAAGGTCAAGGGTGACCGCTATTAAGAGAGGTCACCCGGAGTCCCCGTTCCTGCTCCCCAAGCACACACACACACACACACAGGCCAAGTTGTCAAAAGGGGTAACAGATTGATTAAACAAATATATCAGTATCAGAAACAGGGAACAAATAAAGGCCAAAACAACAAACAAAACAAGGTACGCTGCCTAATATTACATTTCTTACCTAAACCGAAAATAAAGTTCCGTAAATGAAACACAATTCTACCCTCCATACCTGTCCATTAAACAGGAGAAAACGGGACAAAAGAAAAAGGGCCTTCCCCAAGATCATTCAGCAGTAAGTAAACATTTAGCCACAGCTAACACAGATTACCGTCCTGGTACCGTATTTAACAGAGTATCTCACCAGATTACTTTGGAAAAAGGTTTCAGACAGAAAGAAATCACTGCCACACAGAGGACTCAGAGCGATCTGCTCACACACACACAACAGCGAGGGGAAACAGGAAGAGAACTCGATGAACAGTCCCAACAGCGTGCTTTTATAACTGCGCCGGCCCTCTCACAGCTGCACCTGATCTCCACTCGTGTGTAGAGACAGATAATAGAGGACACAACACACACAGGGACAATACACACTAGCATTGTTGAAATAATGTTACTCAATATGTTGCCGCACCGTACGTGGGCTAGTTTATGAAGATTACTGTAATAGTTTAATCTACACTTGACTTAACAGAGCAACAGGATCACCTTTATTCTAGCTGAAAACATGTGGAGAACTCGCAAAGCATGATGGGTCACATCTCTCAATGTCCTCACTTATCTCTTAAAGCTATACATACATTACATCTCCCCCACTTTTTGTTTTCTTTTTCTTAGCAACAGCTTAAGTATTAGTATCCTTAAACATTACTCATTGGTCTTTAGCCATGTCATCAAACAAAAAACAAAACTACTTTCCTTAATTTTTCTCACTAGACAATATAAACTCAAAAACGTTGTAGCTATACTCTCCTGAACATTCCTGAACATTCCCTTCTTCCTTCCACTTTTTTTTCACAAATCTAATCTGTCTACTGGTTTGTTGTCTCTCTGGGAGTTGTTGTTGTGTTCAGTGTAGATTCAGGCTGCTGTCCTTTTGAACCAGAGTTTGAGTTTGTCAAGCTGACGGAGGGATGAGTTGCATGTGGCGACGGTTACGCCTCAGAGTTGCCCCTGATGTGTTTCAGTAGTGAATGATCGAGGAGTTGTACTCTGGCCTGTGACCACAGCAGGTGGACTCTTGATGATCTAACTGACTGATCTCAGCATTGGTAGTGTTTTAGCTCCATGGTGACGAGTAAAGTAGAAGATTGCTTTTGCTTTTCCATGAAATCTTTTCTCTTTACATCCTCTAAATTTGGCCACTGAGGCTGAAGATTTGTCTGCAGCATTGGGAGTAGAGATGCGCGGTTGGCGGTTATAGCCGCGGACTCCGTGGATAAACCGCGGATCGGGCGGATGACGTTACGAAAAAATAATATTTTAATTAAATTCGGGCGGGTGGCGGGCTGCTGTACTGTTTTTATAGGTATAGCTGGCGCACCAACGAAAAAGCCTAGGACTGACTTCACAGAATGGGAGGAGGAATCGGATACACTAATTCTGGATGAAGTGTACAGAAGTATCCTCTACAAACTTCCGTAAAGACGGATCAGCAGAGGAAAATCTACTTCCTTTTGGGAGAAATAAGGCAGTCATTCCCACGACTACATCACCTTTCCAAGAGAATTCTATGCATTTCAGGAACAAGTGCTGCGAGCGAGCGCTCCTTCAGTGCAGCAGGGCGCAGTGGCTATGCAGGCGCTCCCGTCTGAATCCTGACACTGTCATACATGCACTTAGCCTGGTCAGACTTTATGTTCGCTCAAAGAGGGATGGCAAATCTGTTTTTCTAATTTAATTTCTAATTGTGGGGGTGACTGAACCTACAAGGCTTAGGCACGATATGACGTTTTTATTAAAAAAAATTTCAACTGTTTGCCAAAGCATGCGACTATAGCCTATGCCTACATTAAGATTTATGTTAATATTTTTTTACTGCCTGTTGTTTCTTTTGGCATATAAAATAGGTATTGTCTGATAGAGATATCAATAAAGGTTCATCTGTGTCGCAGAACTGATGTTGTTTTCGATTTCTACAAGCTCAATAACATCCACAGCAAAAAATAAAGAATAGTCAAAAAACTGTGCCCATTAATTAGATGTGCAAGGCAAGCAGGTACGTTTTTGGGGTTGCTATGGACAACTACAAATGTAAACATTATTAGGCTATAATGTAAATGACTTATTATTCTATCTATTTACTAAAAAATAAAGTGAAATAGGCATTTAGTAGTAGGCTAAATAGCAGCATGTTGAAATTATGTGTCAATGCGTTAATTTCTATTAGGCTACAATAAAAAAAAGTTGTACAGTACAGTGCGTTTAATTTAGGCTATTTATTTACTTTTGTCCCTGTGCGCCGATTGGAGACGAAGTTCACTGCTGATATTCTGAGAGCTCGGGTGCTTCTCATTTCTTATTTGTGCATCCTCGTTTCCTTTCCTTGCTTTCTTTCCTCGTGTTTCCACCCCACCGGGATACGAGGGAAGGACGCAAGGAAAAGACTGAAGGACCGAGGAATCGAATCAAGTGAAAAGACACGTCCTCGTATCTTTAGCGTCACTTCAAAGCGTCGTCAATTAATGACTTGCACGTTTGGATTAACTGCATGTCTACATTAAAGTCATTCTCTATTATATAATGATTAATAAAGAAACATTCATTTAATAATAAAAGGAATAAGCCATTCAAATAAAGAGCACAATCAGCAGATGGCGGGCGGGTGCGGTTTTAAAAATTGGTCAAATGTTACTGCGGATGGATGGCGGACGGATGATGAATTTTGTCATGCGGTTGCGGATGAAATAATAACCCATCCGCGCATCTCTAATTGGGAGTGTTGTTTTATTCTTCTGCCCATAAGAAGTTCAGCTGGGCTTACACCAGTGGAGATGCTGTAGCTCATCAGAGCCAGAAGAGGATCTTTGTGTTGCAATATTTTCTTTGTGATCTGGACTCCTCTCTCTGCATGTCCGTTTCCTTGAGCGTGGTGTGGACTACACGTTATGTGTACAAAATCAAATACTTTTGCAAATTTGTGGGACTCCGCACTTACAAATTGATGAGCATTATCTGAAACTACTTCGTCGAGGCATCCAAACCAGGCAAATAGTGCTTTGAGTTTAACACTACTTCAGAACTGGTGATTGCCATGTGGAGGATCTCAAGACATTGAGCAAAATAATGCGACACAATAAGATAAGTGTGCTTGTTATGCTCTAGCTCTAGATCAGCAGGACATGTTAATCTTATTTGCAGTGACGGAGGGAAAGTAATACAAGACAATCTAAAGTCATTTAAGAAAAGGAGCTTAATGTGTTCCTTTTTAAGGAGAGTAATGTGAAAGTAGTTCATTTGTCAATTATTTTTGCGTTTAAAAGAGTAAGGTTTATTTAAAACACTGCTTATTCACAGTGTAGTTGCACTGGGAACGTGTCATCACTGGTCCTCGTTACTGATCTGAGTGCGCCACCTACTGGACTGATTCAGCATTTTTATTCTGCAAAGTGTTCTGCAGGAGTGAGTGATGCGGCACAATTTCACAGTCAAGATGTGTTTTTAATTGTGTTTTATTTCGCATTTTAAAATAAAAATATAATTTAAAAAAACAGTTACTCAAGGCAGCTCATGGCCACCACGGTGTGGATCACCAGTACTGTAGTGGTTGCCTTCAATTGCTTTAAGTAATTTAATTTAATAAGTTCACTACAGCCTGTGGCAAGCAAATAAACAATTAGTTTATGTTGTCAAATTTAATTGACCGAGCTGGGAAGAATCGCATCATTTTAACACACACACACACACATATATATATATATATATATATATAGTGTGTGTGTGTATATGTATATATATAAGCTGAATTATAATAGGTGGCGCAGTAGGTAGGGCTGTGGCCTCACAGCAAGAAGGTCGCTGGTTCAAACCTCGGCTCAGTTGGTGTTTCTGTGTGGAGTTTGCATGTTCTCCCCGTGTTGGCGTGGGTTTCCTCCGGGTGCTCCGGTTTCCCCCACAGTTCAAACACATGCGGTACAGGTGAATTGGGTAGGCTAAATTGTCCGTAGTTTATGAGTGTGTGTGTGTGGATGTTTCCCAGAGATGGGTTGCGGCTGGAAGGGCATCCGCTGCGTAAAAACGTGCTGGATAAGTTGGCGGTTCATTCCACTGTGGCGACTCCGGATTAATCAAGGGACTAAGCTGACAAGGAAATGAATGAATTATAATAATCTTAAATTATCATTTTTTTCATTAGCCACACGTTATTCTGTCTGTGCGGTAGGTTAATTATGATAATAATATAATAATAATAATAATAAAATAACTAATAAATAGACTAATTAATGATAATAAAGCATAAGTATTAAAAAAGCTAATTTATTAAAACACGTGATTCTCCTCAGCTCTTCGCTGATGCGGCTTTAGGTTGGAGATACTAATATATTCTTACTAATAAGATACTAAATAATATTCTTTATATAAATATTTGATATTGTCCACACAATTTAAATACCCTTTTTTCAGTTCAATAGTCACCTAAATGATGTTTAATATGTTTATAATATCACTGTAATGTCAGGACAGATCCACACACCGCCGCTAGATGGCGCCATTAACTCGGTTCGCTCTCTTGAGTCCAGATTATAATTTTCTCTGTGGTTTAGTGACTCTTTATTCCACTCGATAAATAAACAAGTCAGGCAACAGTTTAAACTGTCAAAATATGAAGTATAGTGGATTGGGGCTGTGACGCGGGCCCATTTATTAAACACGTCTCTTATAAAAATGTAGATGTGCACTTGTCATGGCCAGAAGCAGCTTCACAGTAAATAATTCAGCCATTCATTTTATTACAAGAATTAGAAGAAGTTATTTTATTAAACATTTATGTTAAATAAGTTTTATCTAACAATTCCAGCCAGCTTTAGTGAATTTGTAATGTAAAATGCAGAACTTTCAGGTGTTACATGTAAAAATGCCTAAATGCATGCAGGACCATTCACATATTGCTCATCTCCAGCTATTGACAGCAGAGATTTGCACTCGCGATATCTTCACTGCTCTATTCACTTAACCTATCTAATGTAATGTTCAGACCATCACTGTGCCTCTCGCCATCTGCATTTTCCAGATTATCGTTCGCTTGCGGGTATCCGGGTGTCTCTATGCATTTGCATGAGACTCCCGGAACTTTCGAGAGACTTGGGATGTCTGCATCTGTATAGATGTATGTGAAGAGGGGGGATGACGTAGAGTGTCTGAAGAGCGAGGAGGGATCCGGTGGTGAGGGGTGAGAAGGGTAAAGCAATAACCAGCGTAAGTTAAGAGGAACAGAAGCACGAATAATGGAAAGTTGGCTATATTCACACATTCACATGTTCTTCTTAATTATATAAACTCAACAAAGCATTCTTAGCTAACTTTAAATGGGTAAATCACATTGTCAGCTGATGACTATCACTACACCGCTCTTCTCAGTCAACACAGTGCTGATGTTGTTTTACAGTCATTATTGCATGTTATATTAGACCCAATATTCAAAGCACCATGGTAAACAGTGCAGGGAGCAGGTAAAGATGTCACTGAACGAATGTGTGAGTAGTAGGGATGCTCAAAATAATCGATTAACCGTTAACCGAAAGGGTGCGTTTGTAACCGATTAATGCTGTCAGTTAAACGATTAAAATTATTATTTTATATATTTGTAGTTTGGCTGCATAAGGGGCCGATTGAATGCGCCTTTGCGTTAAGAGGGGCATCTTTTGCACACGGCTCATCCCAGAGCAGCAGTTTGTGTTGTCAAGACAACTACAGAGAACTTTTAAGAGCTTGGTTTCCGCTTCTTCCAATGGGGGAAACCAAAATGCATCCCGCCACGGCTACATTACCCATTCAAAACATTCAGTTATTGTTGTTGTTGTTTTTAATAGCGGATTATAATCGCATCAAAATGTATTAAAAGGTAAGTGGATTATAACAGCGCAAGCTTTTCTGTAACCGTATAGTGTCTGTTTAATCCTTTGGGGTTACGTGCTGACTGACTGACAGGTGCGCGATGCGTGAGGCCAGCAAACACGCAGAAGCTTTCAGTTAAGATGAACACAGTTTCTATAGTTCTACTTTATTTATAGATAAAGTATGACTCTGCATATAATCACTCTATGTTGCTGGAGTTTATAGCCGTTTCGCTTTACTTCAGGACGCATTAATGCCGCTCTGAAGGTCTAATCGCTGTTTTAAGTTATCCAGAGCTGTATGAATGTACAAATCTTGAATATCATAATATTATTAAATATTACAATTTTATCAACATATACAGCAACACTTTTGCACAATCAATACCCAGCTGATTCAGTCGCTTTATAAGAGGACCGGCCGCGCCTCTTCTCTTCTTTTTTCCTTGTCAACATAAAGGCAGTGAGGTGCGCCTTTTCGGCCCTCTGATGCCATTTCGGCTGATGTTGACCTGGATCTGCATCATAAACACAACAAATAGGCTTTACCTTTTATTTTACAGCATATAAAGCATGTACGCAGATTAATGCAATATCATATTTAAACAACAAACCGCTTTACAAAAAGTCAACATATGCTCGCGTGTTGTTGTCTTTTCATCACGCAGCGCGCACTTGAACCGCGAGGGAGAGAGAGGAAACCATATAGCAAGACATAATCTCTAAAATAATGATTTCTATTAAAAATGTAAAAGGTTTTGTGATTATAATAATAACAGCGGGGCATTAAATAAATGCATATTTTTCGTGGAGCGGGCGATTTGAGGAAGTCTGCGATTTTTATTTGACGGAAGAAAAAAACATATGATTGGGAAAAAAAACAGCCTATGCCGGTTATTAAAAATAATCAGTCAGTGTTTTCCATTTGTAATATAAATTAATTATTTAAGTGTAAATAATTTAGGGCAGTCCTATTTATTTTATTTCGATTATTCTGCTCTCCTGTGCTAAACACTGCAGGTGTGTGAAGATGCTCTGTTGTTCTGTTCTGTTATTAATATGCTAGCATATAAAATAAATCAGTATTTTAAAATGCAATATTTAATGTGTCAGACACAAAATAGACACGTCAATTTGATTATTATAAAATGAATAGTAATCTGACCAGTTAACCGTTAATAACTGATTAATGAGCGGCGGTTGTCGGTTAGCAAAATTAACTGAAATGAGCATCCCTATAGTGAGTATAAAACTAACTGTACCCCATTCACCTCATAACACCAGTAACTCAATAACCCTACAGAGCATTTCAGTGTGCTCATGTCATTGCCCATCAACATTTCCTGCTGCTTATAAACCCATTTCATAACTGTAACAAGAGGTATATTCAATAATAAATTAACATTAAAACAGATATCATAACATCATTTATCAATATGAGGCTCTATTTGGCTTCTTGTAAGCTGTAGAAATCAAACATGTAAAACAGGAATACACTGGGACCACTGTGCATCCCTCAAAATGCTCTATAGTTTAGTTTTAACGGATGATGTGGAGAAAAGTCTCCATCATTTGAGCGTTCGGGATTTCTCACCAACGTACTTCTTCCTCCTGTAGGCAAGAGACATATTGAAATGCAAGTACGCTTCCATTCACAGCCATGTAATTCTCAGCTGCTCTTTTATCAGCGCTGAGGATTCAGAAACGCCGCTCACACACAGCACAGTCTGCTTTCACCTTATTCTTCTGTGCCGTCTCCACGCTCTGTTTATTTTCATTCTTTAATGATCACTGAAAGCTGATTCCTTTATATTGTAGAAATGTGCAGAGCGCAGCTGTCCTGTGATCAGTGTTGGGGAGAAACTAGTTGCATGTAACGGCGTTACATAATTTCATTACAAAATAAAAGTAACGGTAATGCGTTAGGTACTGAGAGGAAATGTGTAATTAAATTACAGTTACTCATGAAAACGTTCAGGATTACAAACGGGGCTACATCTGAATATGCTGAATAATATTGGTCTGCTGCTCTGCCTGTGTTTGATATGCAAAGCCATTTCATCACATTAACAGTGTTGCTACAAGTACTGATGCTACTAGCTTAACTACATTTCTCAGTAGCGTGGCTATTTTAAAAAGCTATTTTATTAGTGAAGTAGCGCAGTAGCGTCCACACAAGCTACATTTACCGATTGCGGATCAAAAAGTGACAGCACCGTCATTCACAGAGCTGTCAGGCCGATGTTTTCGGTGGTCAACAACAAATGTTTTGGTGCGTTACTGCCACCTCTCGCTCTGGTCGATGTCGCTGAACAATTAGGCTAACACGAGAAATTAGCTTGATGGCAAGATGACTGAAGGAGAGGCGGTCTATATAGATATATATATATCTATATCTAGTTTACTGTAGTAAAGGCTGAAGTATACTATGGTAATTACTATTAGTTCATGATAGTTTCTAATGATACTACATTATGTAGAGTAATTTATTAATAAAGTGTTGGAGAGGAAAGGAAACTGCTCGGCTCTAGTTATAATTGTGTTCAGCAAACAATCCTCAGGGCCCGGTTTTTCAAAAGGTTTAATCCGGATTTAGTAATCCTGTTTTTGCAATCTGTGATCACGTAATACAGCTTACTTTTTGAGCCAGTTTTTCAAAGCAACATTGGATTGGATCATTCTGATCCAGATAGGAACTTTTCAGGATCACTAAATCTGGATAAACAGTGCTCAAACAGGATAGGACATCACAATGTAGAACTGTAGATATGTAAAGAGTAGAATAGCCAGCGTGGGGTCAATATACCTTTATTTTAAATGAAAACTAAGAAAATGTAATAATTATCAAAATAATAATAAATAAGAAAAACCCCACCCCATCCTCTTCCAGCAGTCCGCTCATCTGAGACCTACAACACTGTACAGTGAGGATATTTATAATACGTTTCAAATATAGATGTAAATAAAAAAAGACTTAATGTCAAAAACTCCACAATAAGGTCAGACTTCCTCATCTGATGTGGAGAGAGCAGCTTGTCTGAGCGCAGCCTTTAAGAGGCAGATCTCAGGTCATTGGTCTTGGTTTGCTGCAGTTTGGTCAGAGTCAGTGGTTCCTCTACCAGATGAAGCTGTGCTTCTGCCCTTTCAGTCTCTTTTTGCAATTGTTGAAAGAGATTTCTAAAATCTGTGATTGCCATTCTTTGCATTTTTTTTGTTGTTATTCTGTAATCATTGCATGCATCACTAATAAATATTCTAAACACAAAAATATTTTCCATTGTGATGAATATATATATCAGTTAGTGACAATAAAATTGATTGTTTTTGGTCAGTTTTGACAGCTGTTGGGGGATTATTTTATGAGGCCAAACTCTTTCTACTTTGCTGTAGGCCTATACTGAAAGGCTGAATACGTTAAAGCCTATAATCACTATAGCCTGACAGATGAACAAATAAAATTAAAACTTTATGAATCTATAGTATATCTCGTAAGATACTGCATGATCCAAATATAGTATTATTTAATACATTTTTTAAGTTTTCATTACATTTTGGGCATGAAATCCACGCTAAATCCACCCTTCTGATGGGATCAGTTTAATCCAGGTTTTTTGGATCAAAGTGATCCAGATCCTACAAAAAAGGTCTGAAAAACCCAAAGTAAAGCTTTGATCTGGATCAAAACCAAGATTAGATTACGTGATCTAATCCGATTATGTAATCCGTTTTTTCTTTTGAAAAACCCATTTTCAAGATTTGATCCAATCCCTTATCCAAAATCCTAGTGGATTACTTTTGAAAAACCGGGCCCTGGTCACAACAAATGAAGAGACATGAACTTCTTTCCAAAGTGTTTTGATATTTAGTCTAGAAATAACATAACAAATAACATGAGGATAAATTAGTACAGTTGAATGGGCACATGTACACAAAATAATCCGTCTCTGCTTAATTAGGTATAATAAAGCATACAGGCTTATCCTAAATAACAAGTGAAGCCCCAAATAATATAAATCATACAAATAAAGATGACCAGTTAGCAGCAACATGTATATAATGAATCCAAGTGCGTTAATAAATAACTAATTTGCCAAACATCACCACAAATGCAATAATATTGATTAATAGTGCAGTATAAAAGACTTTAACATTTATAGTGGCTAATGAGGCATTTAGCTGTCTCTATATAGCTTAATAATCACTCGATCGGACATGAAGCATCAAGCATTGCATGTCTGGGCATGCCCATACAGATGTAAATGTATACTAATACACTTTAACGAAGCTAAAAACATTCAGAAATAAAGAGAAAACTTACTTTATGGTCATGCACTAACACTTGGAAAACTTAAAACACCAAAACAACTTCAGGAGTGACAGGATTAACCTTCAGCTGCACAGCAGTCGATCTCTGACTGAATAATGAAAGCAGCAGAAAAGTGAAACTATAACTGTAACGCCTCCTACTGGAAGCATCAGGAAATGCACTCTGAGTTTTCAGAATACAAGTCTGTTAATAAAAGTCTAGCTTTCCTTGGAGCCTTTTCTACATAAAGAGTTGTAAATATATACATAATATAATCAAACCTGTCAACCCTCCCGATTTACTCGTGTTTCTCCCGTATTTTCAGTCTTTCTCTGAAGGTTGGCAAATAAACATTAAAGAGTCGATCCTCCCTATACACAACCCATACCGCCAAACCACTAGAGGCCGCCCCTCACTCTTAAATATGAGTCTGTTCTGTGCTTTCGCTTTGTTTATGCACGAAACACTTGGAAATAAATATAAAAACGGTGCAATTACCTTTTCGTTTTCCCTAATTATGGTGGGCATATCCCTTATTTTCACATCCTAATGTTGACAGGTATGAATATAATGCTCATTTCTAAATATTTCTCTTCACTATAAATGACTATAGTATTGTAAATGTGCAACGCCTAGTTTTATTAGTGTTTGCTGTTGTTTTCTATACTTTGTGTTTAATACAGCACATTATTGACAGTAAATAACTGGACTGAGCAGTTCTGCCTCATCTGTTTCATTGCCTGTTTTATTGATCACTCAGATGAGATTGATTTGGATTTAAGTTGCTTCGATTTAAAAAAGAAAAGTGCAAAAAGAGCTTAGATGTTTTTTCCTTGGAAATGCCACAGAAATCCCCTGCACCGCTGACTTACGTTTAGATTTAGTCACAACAGTAAAAAATGTGTCCTAATTGCCATGAGATTATCAGTAGACTGTTGGCTTAGGGTCAGTGTAAGTTGACATGTACTTCTAGTCAGTTAAATGTCTGTTGATGGAGCAGCATCAGCAGATATTAAGCAGACAGTCTACCAATACTCATATTGCGACTTCCTGATGCCTCCTATAAGTCGCTCGAGAGGCAGTGAGGGTCCCTTTAATTTGTGACGCGCTGGTGGCTTTAGACAGACACACCGAGCCCAAGATGTTATATGGAAAACTTTAAATAAACTTGAAGCATGACAAACAATACAGCAATTTGTGTGTTGAATACCTGTTTTAATAGCTTATTATTGCGTTGGTGTGATGGTTGTTGCGTGTGCCATTGCGATGCCGTTTGCGATGCCTGTTTTGCGTGGCTGTTTGCCAATACGGCTACCCCACTCTCCTTCTCTCCTCCTAACACCTGTGTGATGGTGCACGCGCTTTATATGTTCTAGCAGGTGCCAGTTATGCCCACATGACCAAAACATAAAACGTCACTGTGAAACCCAAAACTAATCAGTATAAAAACAAACATTATAATTAAATGAAAAGTAATATGGCTCCTATAACTCAAATGCAGCATCAAAATAAAGTGTTGCCAGTTTTATTTGGGATAAGGTCTGGTTTTGTGGCGGCTGTGCTTTAATGAAAATAGTCTTTGTTCAGGTGATGAGAGATGTTGAAACTCTGACAGTAAACAGAGCTGCTGTAAGCTCACTCCTGCTCTCATTATAAACACTTCAAAATGACTGAGTTGAAAATATCCAGTAGAAACTTAATCAAGTGATCAGATGTAATCAGTTACTTTACTTTTATAAAGCAATGGAAACGATACACCAGTCATTACATTTTAAATAGGGTCATGTGTCATTTGTAATCTATTACATTTCCAAAGTGAGCTCCCCAACACTGCCTGTAATAGATGTGCTTGTGTTTCCACATCTCCACCTCTGCCTCATCAAGATCTAGTGGATTTCAGCCATTTCTGTTCTTTCATCAGTGAAATCAAGTTTCTGAAGCAGTGAGAAGATGATGAGCGGCTCTGAACGCAGATGCCCTGTTTAATCTGGAGATGCAGAGAGGATCTGGCCAGTGTTTCAGTATCGTCTCCTTCATAGGTAAGTGTTCTGCTTTTTCACTAATGCAAACACCACAAGCTCATGGGGTGGAACCACAGCTCTCCACCTGAGCTTGAAACTGCAGTTTGCTCCCAATGAGAGGTATAGACTAACATACGACTCAGGCCCCGTTTACACTAGTGCGTATTAGTTTTAAAACGGCGTTTTAGAATGAAAACGATCCGCGTCCACACTCGCGTTTTACCCAGCGTTTCTGAACTGCTCTCCGTCCACACCAAAACGCTGAAAACGCACATCACGTGACCACACACACACACTTTGGCAATCGCTGGAGCCCATCTACCCAGATGAGAGCTCTGCTAGTCGGACTTCTCATCAAGCATCTCCCGCTGGATCTAATCTCACTATATTTATTAAACGTGATATTTCATTCATCTTGTTGTCTTTATCTAACGACATATTCCCTGACTTTGGTCACTGGAATCTATTACTTGTTCTCAGGTAACGTGTTTTGGCTGAGCGCAAAGATAAGTTAATGATTAATGTAAGCACGTAGCCTACATTCTGTATATTGACTGATCGCTTGCCTTTATTTCCTATAATGTATAAACTTATTGTATGTTATACTTTTATAATGGCCATTATCGATTATTAAAACTGATATTCAGCAAAAGAGAGGCTGTGTTTCGTATTTTCACTGAAATTGAAAGGAGGCAGTTGTTATCGGCTCCGTTTTGTTATAAATATGCACACAGTGAAGATGACGCTCATGCAGCACAACGCCTCAACATGTCTGCTGTCTGTTAAGTTGTTAATATTAAAATAAAAATAGGCAGTTCCTCATATCAAGTTTACATTTTATTGTTGAGAAAGTGAAACAACGTAGCCAAGGTGATGTGAATGAAGTTATAAAGTACACTGTTCCCTGTGAAGATTGACGCGTGTCCTCGGTATGTTTTCCATATCAAACTGAGAAGAAGAGATGCAGCCTTGATCAAACTTGCGAAGTCTGAACTTACACGGAGAAGATTCAGGACTGAACTGTGTGTTAGGCTACTTAATATTGAGGAAAAGCCCCAATCAGAGAGGCGAATGTCTGCAGCCCCGCCTCCGTTTTCAGATATCTCCGTCTTTCCCCATCCACACTGAGACGGAGCTGCAGCGTTTTAGAATGAAAACGCCCTCACCAGCGTTTTCGAAACGCTCCGTTTTCGGCGCTCGAGAACTCCGGCGTAGTGTGGACGGATGGCGTAACCGTAGCAAAACTTATGCGTTTTCAAACTAAAACGCATTAGTGTAAACGGGGCCTCAGTCTACAGCTTTAAACCTGCATCTGTAAGTCTGTTAGGAGAATTACTCAAACTGCACAGCAGATCCCGGAGGAAAGGAAACCGCATGATAAATAAAAACAACAGACAGAAGCAGTGCTCATGCCAGGGTATATTGAGTCCAGCTATTTACAGCTAAATGTTTAAAGCTCAGCCTTCCCATTCAGCAAACGCCGTCAATTCAGTTCAAGCTTATTTGTATAGTCAAAATCAGAAGGTAAGGTTATTAGTGACCATAACTTTAATGGTTAAGCTGCTGTAGTGAGATTGAGCTGTGCTGTTTCGCTTGCTCCGCCAGAGGGCGCCAGAGTTCGTGTGTTGTTCACTGCAGTCTTGATGATGTGAGGTCTGATGCCGAGTTTGAGAATAATAAATGCACAATTTCTATTTCTCTTCTCCACAGTTAGGCACAGCAGCTCTGTGAGCTCAGTGTTTCACAGTTAAGATATCAGGAATGTCCAACCCTAATCAAACACACCTGAAGCAGGCGATCAAGCTCTTACTAGATGTACTAGAAACTTCCTGGCAGGTGTGTTGAAGTAAGTTGGAGCTAAACTCTTCCGGACACCGGCCCTCCAGGACCCAGTTTGGACACCCCTGGTTTATATCAACCCACCGGCTCATTTTGCTTTACTGTGACTGTAAAGGAAGCAACAGTTCAGTGGGTCAATGCAAAATAACCAGAACAAGCTTAATTCTTGATTCTGTGATTGTACTCAAACACAAGGGCATAACGAGACTGAAGGACATGCAAATCAGTTAATGACATATTCTTAATAATTGACAGATTATTTACATTATGGGACGTTTTTGTTTAAGTTGTTCACATTTTAAGACTTTTTATCTAAAAGCTGATGTCACACACATGCTGTCTGAGGCTCAATATCCCAAAACCAGTCAGAACGCAGAGAGAACCTCATAACTGCAGGGTGACGATGTATATAAGTGGACAGTAGTGTGAGCAGCACAGAGTATGCATGCGTCTAGATGGGTGATGTACAATATGTGGACTGTTTCAACTGTACAAATAAGAAATAAAAACATGAATATAAAAGTATTCACAGATAAGTGGCTTGTTATGATACGCGATGACCACACTTTACAATCAGCTTTCATTAATGAATGTACTTGCTAACCTGAACTGATAGTGTGAACAGCACTTGAACAGCATTTATTGATCATAGTTCAGCATTCGGCTCATGCTTGTTAACAGTAGGGGAGTGCGGGGCACAAAGTTACGCCCCATTCACACGGGGCTTCAGCGTCAACGCTTTACTGAAGTTGGGGCTGACCCGATCCTCATAGCAGCCTCAGTAGGCCACAGTCTGAGCTGGAGTATTTGCATACAGCGATCTGATTGGCTGACGCTTCCATTGGTGGTTAAAAAGTTGAGCAAGTCCCAACTTCTGCAGCGAGCAACACCTCTGAAGCAGACAGATTCTTGGAGTGCACGCCTCAATGTCTCGCTCCCCCCTTTAACAGGTGCTGGGTGGGGGGCGCCCCACAGTTTGAAAACCCCTGTTCTAGGCTAAAAGATGAAACCATTTTGCAAATGTGAAACAGTGGCTGCTAGCCAGATCTGAGGAAAACAGGACACAGCATGTTGGGTGCTTTCACATCTGTAGTTCGCTTCTTTTGGTCCGCACCAAGCACAATAATGATGCATTGTTGGATCTTCTGCCGTCTTTGGGTCGTTTTCACACCACACTGCTGGCTTTAGTCTGAACCAGTTGAAACAAACCAAATCAGACAAAATCCACATCTCTTATTGGCCAGATGTTGTTGAACATATTTCCTAAACTGCTTATTGATTGGTCAGAATTTACGTGCAGGAAAATGCCAATGAACTCCCGCAGGTAAACAAAACCAGCAGACACAACATGTAGCTTTTTACCATGAAGGGACGACAGCGCTGGCTGATTGTAAGCCTGCTTTATACATTTTGAGAATGAAGCGCGGCCGCAGCTGGAAAACAGTGTTTAATGCATCACTCGACACTTCAGGAGGAGACATGAATTCAGTTAAACTGTGACGTGCTCATCTTGCGGAAATATTACCAACGATCCATCAGCTAATGTTTTCCCCTCTCTCTCTCTCCCTCTCTCTCTCTCTCTCTCTCTCTCTCTCTGTTGGTAAAGCGCTGTCAACAAATATTCTTCCTCCATATCCCATAATGCACAGCGCATCGGCCTACGGCAGCTGGATTAGTCCAAAACTTTTTGCGGTTGGACCTGTTTTAGTGCGGATCATATTCTCACCACAAACGAACCGCTCCAGGGTTCATTTGCAAGCGCACCGAGACCACCTCTTCAAGCAGGTCTCGGTACGCTTATTTGGTCCGCTTTTGGTGCGCACTCGAGTAAGATTGCTGCATTCTCACCTGCCCAAACCAACCGCACCAACAGGGGAAACAAACTCTAGTGCAAATCAATCCAACTAAATAAGACAGGTGTGAACGCACCCTTAATTAAGCCACACACTGTTACTAAACCAACACAATTACTGATGAACTTTGAGTGTAATGTTGAGAACTTTTTATATAAAAATGTGTTTTAATAGAAAATATTTGTTTTAAAATAAAGTCTTGCTAATGATGCAAATAAATGCATTGTATAATAATGGATGATGCAAATAGATTGAAATGTGTGTATCCAGTAGATAAATCAATAAACACTGCGCTATATACAAAACAAATGAGCCAATTACTGAGGAAATAAGGCTGATATGTAAAGTCAGTTGAAGTTAAATTAAGAGTGTGAAATCTGCCTTTATAAGCATGTTACAGCTCACAGATGTAGATCACATGATGACAGATCAGCTTCATACTCTACATGGAATATACACATTTCTACATCAAAGAGATAAAGAAAAATACTAAATGAACAATACTAAACAATTGTGCAATATAGTTGATCAAAAGTGCCTTTCAGACAGAGCTTCAGCCGCCTTTGACTGCATTTGTTCTCTTTTAAAGGAAGATATTTACAGTACAGATACGTATGAACAGCCTGATCTCTTGAGAAAACGTTAGTATTTTACGTTTTGGCAGTTTAACGTTAAGCCTCCTTTCCACTGCACACGACAAACGACAAGCGACAGACAGGAAGTCATTCATTTCCAATGGAGAGCAGTCCGTGAGCTGCGTGGAGTTCCCATCATCTCCGTATGCGGAAAATTCAGATCTGAATTGAGTTGCGGATCCGTTGAAATATTTGAACTCCTGCGACAAGACCGTATGCGACCTGCCGACCGGATATGATGTATTACGACAACACAAGGGGGCGTATTCTGACAGTCATGTCCAAATGTCATGTGCAGTGGAAAGGCGGCTTTAGATGCTAATTCATACGAATTCGTACTGTTCAGTCGTACGAAATTGAACTATTTTAAAAAGGAGGCGTGGCACCTAACCCCACCCCTAAACCCAACCGTCATTGGGGGATGAGCAAATCGTACTAAAATGTACGAATTAGATCGTACGAATTAGCCACTAAATGAAAAAGTTACGAATTGCCGTGAGATTGTGTTGGTATGAAGCTTATATTTACATTAGACAAGCACAATTTTATTATTTATTTACATTTTTATTTAATTATTTATTCATTAATTGTTCTGTCGTTTATTTTCAGTGTAAAACTGTTACTGATGTTTAAATGCCAAAAAGGGTTTTCAGCAAAGGGAAATGGGCTATTGTGTGTTATTTGTGCTGTGTTAGTTGCTTACTGAGCAGCAATAGACAAATATAAGAAGTGTTCATGTGATTTACTAAACTAGCAGTGTTTGGAAATTAATTAATGCATAATAATCGTGACAACCGTGATTATTCCGCAGTTACAATTAAAATCTATAATCGTTGCATTCCTAGTGTGTGTTATTGATAAAAAAAAACTAAATGTTTCTCTGACCCCATTACTATGTTCATTATTCGCCCAAAACCTGAAAGCGTTACTGTGTGCCCCGCTCTGCCCTGGTCAACATGCAGGACCAGCGAGCGACTGTATATCCATTAACCATCAAGAGCAGACACTCATTAATGTAATGTTCATTGTCTGTTCAGGCTAGTGAATACATTAGATAATATTAACCAATATAACCTGAGTGTAGAGTGTGACCAGCTCAATGAGGATAGTGTAAGAAGACAGGTGGAGACTGATGTTGGACATGGCCTGGCTGATATCACCGTCTTTATTTATCCTTATATTCAGAAAGTGAAGCTTATAAAGTGCAGTGCTGATGGAGGACTGAGCCAGATGTTTACTTTGGTTTATGTGTTGTTAACGCTGTGAATAACCGTGGAGAGCACCGTAACACTTACTGATGCTTTATTATTGATGTAAAGTGATGAACACAGCTGTAGTAGAGCTCACTTTAGTGACACACACACTCACACACACACACACACACACACACACGCTCATCATGAGTTTTATATTACAGATGAAGCACTGCTGAACACAACACGGGGTGAAATGATCAATAACTCTATTAAACTGACTGGACGGGAGAATGTGCGCTGCTCTGTCACCTGAATAAACACCTGTAACGTGTGTATGAGCTCACTTTTCCCGCTTTAGCTCATCCTCTAAGCCATCATCAATAATAAACACACGTGATTAGTTCAGCTTAGGGTTAGGGGCTCCAGATCTGTTCACGGATAAAAGCAAAGGAGAAAACATATATATAGCTCGAGTCTCCGCGGGAAACGGATTGACTCACCTTTTGATGTTTTCACGCGGACTGCCTATGCACGGCGGGAGCGCGCGCGGGGGGGCGAGCATTGAGTTTTCCAGCACGCGCTGCGCGCTTCAGGTTCATCAGCAGCTCCGCGCGTACAGACACACACTGATAGAAGGGCACGCAGAGCCACACACGCACATACAGTATAGACACTTACACAGACACGCACACACACACAGACGTGCCCGATGGCCGGAGCGCAGCCGGGAGTTCACGCGCTCCAGCTCAGACGCGCAACCGTGCCCGAGCGCCTCAGCACCGGGGAGAAGTTCATGAAGTGGGATGATGTGAGTAAAATAACCCATTCAGCTTTAGACGATGAAGATGCAGGTGTGTGTGTGTGTGTGTGCGTGTGTGTGTGTGTGTGTGTGTGTGTGTGTGTCAGGTCTACAGGTCCAGCAGTGTTCAGACTGCAGTGGGCTGAATATAGAGATATGACGGATGGACATATTTAATGTTGTGAGTCTCCTGTGCTGTTGTGTGTTCAGTAAACACAGCTAGCTCTCTCTTTACACAGACATCAGCCATGTTCTGCTAGTGAAGGTGTAGTTCATCTGCTTTCTAGATATGTAGATTAACACTTGTATGATCACAGTTTTCCTCCAAATGCCGCAGGTAAAGTGTGTAAGCGCTCTTTGTTTGGATGGACACATCTCAATGTATACATGCTGGCTGTGTGTGTGTGTGTGTTTGTGTGTTTGTGTGTGTGTGTGTGTGTGTGTGTGTGTGTGTGTGTGTGTGTGTGTGTGTGTGTGCGCGCATGAAGCCCCTCTGTGATTTATGAATGGATAGTTATACTGTACATCAGCCCTTATGAAACTTTTAAACGTTGTGAAATGCGAACACAAAGTCTCGAGCACCATTCAAACAGGCTCATTTCTGCTGGATAAACACACACCGGTGGTCTTTCTCAGAAATGACTGATGGTAGACAGGACTGGAGAATGAATGTGGTGCGCCATAAATCAGCCACAATGATAAAACACACAGGAATTGATGACACTAAACAACAAAAACACACACACACACACTTGCAGGTGATTCTGGATAGATGTGAATGTCACTGAAATCTCTGTATTTAAAGGGAAAACAGAAGATTGAGCACATCTGAGCTGTCTGAACGAGATCTGACCTGCATTGACATATCTTAAATATATCTGGGTCATTCCTGGCATTCGGTTATATTTCAGCTTGAGCAAACTCATGTTTACAAGTGTATTGATTATGTTTTATATAATTAGGCACAATTTAAACTTTCAGACATTCAGATTTGTCCAGCTCAGGCATTACAGCCTTCACATTAATTTCTGCTTTATGTTTATTTGGACAGCCATTATTCTCAGACTCGTGACGGACTGAACTGAGTTGTTAATAATAGTATTTACAAAGCTTTTGCTATTAAACCAGCATTTACCCATCGCTCATGTGTCCCTCAAATCAGTTTAATGTTTAAAATACAACATCACTGATGAGTTTTAGATTTATATGTGATTTAAGATACAATTATAGAATTTCAAGAGTTCACCCTCAGATGATGATTGATCATAAAGTGTGTTTGGCATGCTGTCCCGGGAGAGAGCCCTGAGCTCATGAGATCCTCGAGCCCGGGGCTCCCTCCCATTTGCAGGTTGAGAGGGGAGTTTGAGCTTAGGTAGATGTGGAGAACTCCCCTGCTGTAGTAGCTGATGAACAGACAGTGATCACTCTTAAGAGAGAACCACTGACTAGCAGCATGTCTATGTGCTGATGTGGATTAGTCAATTAACTTAAGCTGCTTGTTTTTGGACGGTGGGAGGAAACTGGAGAAACCCGCGTGAGCACGGGGAGAACGTGTAAACTCTGCACGGAAACGTCTGTTGGCTTGGTAAGTGACGTTCTTGCTGTGAGGCAACAGTGCTAACCACTGGGCCACCGTGCCGCCCATCTAGGAAAGGAGGAGTAGGGGTGGAAGGGTGGACTCTTCTAAATGAAGATGGCTGTGATATGGAGCTCAGGGTGTCAGAGGCTTAGGAATCGTCTGATTGGTCTATCATAGATTGAATAATGCGGGGCCGGCCGCAAGCAATCATAAGCAGGTGATGCTCTCCACATTAGTTTATAGATAAACTCAACGTATGCACTCTGTGGTCTGTTTTTAATCGAGATATCTTCCTCAGACCACATATGCACAATGTTAGGCCTTTACATGCTGGCTGTTTTCCTTATTTTATTTTCTAAAGAATATGAACGTCAGAGCGTTGAGAATACAGTGACGGGGTTGAAGACCGTAACAGGGTTGAGGGACACTTTAATTTCAATTAGTTTGAATTAATTTGAAATTACATCTAAGACTAAACGAAAACACTGTTATTTCCTTTAGTAAAGCATTTAGCAAAGGCATTAATCACACTGAGCTGAAATTAAACTTCATTAAACCAAACCACAGTCAGAGTTCTGAACTGCTGCAGGTAACTGGACCGCCGGTAACCTTTAAAAATGCTGATAAAGGCCTGTTACCAGATATATTGCTGAACAGAAGCTACAGTAAACTGGAGCAACAGGTAAATCATGTCTAAAACATCATTTCCTGGAACATCAATAAAAACTGCAGCAGAAAAAGCTCTTCCTAATGACAATTCTCAACAATAATAATAGTAAAGCAATGAAATGGGATCGGCAGATGGGCTGCTCTGAGTGCTGGAGAAACTGCTGATCTGCTGATTGATATTATGAGCATTGTTTTGTCTCGAGATGCACAAAGGGGAAGTTTTTCTACAAGGAGATTCAATGTCTTAATCTACATAAGTTTAGCCCTGGCCAGGGGTCCGTTCTTCGTACGTGGATCACTCAGTTAGCTGGATTTGGATATTGATGATTTGACACGATCCAGGATCGTTTCGTTCTTCAAAGCTGATCCGAGAGTTGTTGTCATAGCAACAGTTCTGCTAGGTCAAACCTGATCGGGAGCAGGTTCAATTCATATAAACAGGATTAGATCGGCTCAGTTCAAGCAAAGATAATACAGAAAGTATGTTCCCAATTCTGATATTTTCTTACAGTAGTAGTTGTATACACTTGGGAAAAGAGTAAATATTTTTTAAACTATATATATATATATATGTATATAAATAAAGTTATAGTTATTAATAAAATAAATAAAGTTATATATATTAATAAAACTTATGCAATCTGCACCCTCGAAATGAAAGTACAAAGACTGCCACCTAGTGGTCCAAAGACAAAATTTATTTATATGAACTTTTTAGATCGCTTTAGTACAAATTGTTTATAATAAACATGCACAGTATGTGACTTTTTAAAGCAATAATACATTTATGCAGTCATAAACATGTTTTGACAGTTAATATGACGGTGATTTGATGCTTCACAAAAGTTGCAGACGCCTTTACCAACATCAAAATGCTTTTGTAAACAGCCAGTTATTCTTTACACCGATTAAAAAACGGCTACTATAATAAAGAAAATCTTCTCTAAATGAAGAACTAAACACACTGATTTGCATTGAAATACATGATGAATACTCTTGTCCTGACACATGACAGTGTAAAGCCTGCACCTCACAATAAATGTGGAAGGTTATTGCGTGTCATATTTAACACATGGTTTACTGCTAATTTGATGTAATTTTGCTCTCATGGATAATTGAATATTAATCAGATGATGTCATTACGCTGCTGTGCCGTCAGTCAATCGTTGCATTGCTGATCATGATTTCGAGGATCGGTAGATCTGTCCTTCATAACACACGCAGCGATCTCAGATCAGTTCATCCAGACATTCTAATCTGATTCACAAACTTGTTTGAAGAACCAAATTAGGGAGAGATCAGTTATGAAGATGAACAGATTCAGAATCTGCCCAATAATCTTAGATCATTTAAGCGAGGTACGAAGAATGGACCCCAGGACTCTGGGACTCTGTGAGCCACGTCTGTAAAGCTGGCACAAATAGATTTTTATTTCTGAATAGTGATGGGACAGCTGATACACAACCGCAGTTCTGTGTAGGAGACTGAGCTGACGGCTGGTCAGAAAGGGTGATGGACAGATATTAAAGCACAGAATCCAGTGCAGAGTCTGCTGCTTTGGGTTTGAGTAGAGCAGCTTCAGCCTGAGCGCTCCTCTGTAGCAGGCGTTCACTGATAACTGCGCACGTTCATTTGCATTGCTCATCGCTGTTGACAAGTGATGCGATTTCGCAGGTCAGAGTTCACCAAGCTTGAACTTTGCAGCGCAGCAACCTGCGCAACTTAACGCATGACCCGGTCTGACGCATTCGTGTGCGTATAAAGGGAAGTCTATGGGAGGAAAAGCCCAGTGTGACCGCAGCTTAAGGTGTGTGAAGTGTGTGACACACACAGGTGAGGATGGCGTCAGCACAACAGGAGGACATACGGAGCGTTTTTCAGTGTAACGGTAAAGTTGGCTACTGAATGAGTCTGACCTGGTCCTCGTGTTCTCCCCCACTTTAACTCATTATAGCAGCTGATGTAGTCAGGGAAATGAACTCTACACCCTGAACACCAACTGCAGAATAAACAGAGAAATGCAAATGTTTATGACCCTGCCAGCTCTCCTCATCTCTCAGAGCAGCATGTGCAACTTTGGTCTAAACAGTCTGTCAGGAAAACTGCAGTGCTGTATTAATACTGATATATGAGAGATGCTTGATGGCTAGAATGAACTGAAGTCTTTATTAGACTCTTTATCAGCTATTAAACTTTATTTTTAACATTACACTATCAGCCAGCTGGTTGAAAAGGTGCTTATTTTGCAGATATTCGCCCGACTTTCTATTTAATTATCAATATTGCATTTTAGTGTCATTTTAAGAACTCATTGTTGCTGGATTAGCTTGTCGGATGGTTATCATAACCACAGTTTTTGATTTACCAAAACATATTTCTTACCATTTTGTCAAATTGCTGGCCACACTATTTTACTATTTTAAGTGTTTATTTACAAATGTGCATTTACACTGTCAGTTTTATTTTACTGTTTTACAAATAATGAAAATTTAGAATAAAGAAATATAAAAAATCTTATTTTTAAAATACAAATTTATTATCATCTATCATTACTAATTTAAATGTTTTTAAAGAAATTTGTTAAAACTGGTTTTAAATTAAAAACTAGAGCCTACAGGCAAACAAGAAACTAACCTGAGCATTCAGCTTCCCTGAGTCCGAATTTGGCCATTTAAATATAATTCAAACATAATATTACTATCAATAATAATATTAATCCTACTGCTGGTCTTTCGAGCTACCCTCTTTCCAGCTTTGCCTATGGGCCAAAAAAATAGTATGAAGAGATGATTAATGAATAGAATAATAAATATATAAGATGTAAAAATAAATAATTGATATATGATTAGTTGCAGTCCCCACCAATGTCAAGTGTACACCTATGCCCTTGACAGTACTTTCCACTTTTATCTTTCTTTTTTCCTTCATAAATGGACTCCAGAGTCTCTGTTTTAGAGTTACTCTGGAAAACGCTTGTGATTTTCAGAATCCCGAAACACACCTGCAGCCAATCAGCAGCAGGGGGCGTGTCTAGTGACTGTAGTGCGGATATCAGCAGGAGTTGTGCTCTCAGCATGTTCATTCATTCATTCATTCATTTTCTTTTCGGCTTAGTCCCTTTATTAATCCGGGGTCGCCACAGCAGAATGAACCACCAACTTCTCCAGCACGTTCTTACACAGTGGATACCCTTCCAGCTGCAACCCATCTCTGGGAAACATCCACACACACCCATTCACACTGATAGACTACGGACAATTTAGCCTTCCCAGTTCCCCTATAGCACATGTGTTTGGACTGTGGGGGAAACCGGAGCACCCGGAGGAAACCCACGCCAACATGGGGAGAACATGCAAACTCCACACAGAAACAACAACTGACCCAGCCGAGACTCAAACCAGAGACCTTCTTGCTGTGAGGCGACAGCACTACCTACTGCGCCACTGCGTCGCCCTCTCGCCATGTTCTGCTTTCAAATATCACCTCACAACATTATTTCAGCGCACCTTTAACCGGAAACACTGCATTAGTCAACTTTTGTACATTTAATATTTAAATAAATGTTTCAGTAGTAAAAGCTATATTAATTACCGCAACTAATAAGACAAAACACCTCTCAAACGCAGAAGAAGAAAATATAACTGAACAAAATTGAAGGAAAATGATTGAGAAATACTGAAATGATGCTGAAAAACGAGGATTTACATTTTAGCTGTAAGAACAGAGCCGCGCTTAACAAATACAACAGCAGAAGGGTCACGACAGCAGAGGTTTGGCTGATGAGGATTCTCTGGTGCTCTTCTGTTTGTTGATTTGATCAGTGCTTAGACAGTTCAGAGATCTCATCAGGTTTAGTTATCTAATATATTAAACACACAGCACATCTGAACTCTTCCACAGCCATGTTAACCCTCGTGTGTGTGTGTGTGTGTGTGTGTGTGTGTGTGTGTGTGTGTGTGTGTGTGTGTGTGTGTGTGTGTGTGTGTGTGTGTGTGTGTGTGTGTGTGTGTGTGTGTGTGTGTGTGTGTGTGTGTGTGTGTTTCAGGACTGCACCTCAGGGACTCCGGTGACGCTGTATGTGGATCCACAGGGATATTACCTGTACTGGACTGACCAGAATAAGGTAAGCAGAGGGAGATCTCTCAGTCCACGAGCTGATTCAGTGTTAGTGAAGGTCTGGCACAGATCCACCTGCTTCTGCTCAGTTTCTCCTCATCTCTAAAAGCTCCTCCTGACTGTTTTCTCACAATAACATATTGGCTTAGGCTATATTCATATCTCAAAAATAAAGCATCACAAATGAAAATTCTGTCAGCACAAACAAATTAAAATATTTTAGAATATCATGCATGTGGCGTGGCTCGATACTTTAATAGTAGAATTAAGCAGCACTAACAAAACTTTCATAGGTACAGTCCAGCACAAATGAAGCTCACACAGACGAGGCTATTCAGGTAAATGTGGAGCAGCTGGGGTCGAGAGACCTCTGAATCAGCTTACATTATTTTAGGCCACAAATAATATTTTTGCTGCACAAAATAAGCACAAATTGTGAGCAAATGAAAATAATATATTCATGCACGAATGTAAATATCTCATGTTTATTCCAACGGCACAATCCAGCACAAATCTGACCAAATATTTAGGTTATATCTCAACAAGGAAAACAGACGAAGTGTTTATTTTAACAGCACAAATCCAGCACAGGAATGACACCAGTTTGGTGTGATTTAGAGGAAATGTGGTGGAGAGTGACGTCACGGCTCCCGAAATATTCAGCTTATATCTAAAGGAGGAAAACAGATCCAGTGTTTATTTTAACAGCACAAGTCCAGCACAAACACCCTGTGCTGATCTGAAGTCATTTGAGCATTGTGGGGTGGAAAGTGACGTCACACAATCAAAAACAAACGAAGCCTAATCTCTCAGAGCCCAAATCAGCACAAGTAGATGGCGTAGAGTTTGGGATTATCTGTTTAATGAGGTGCCATCTTCACAGAGGTGAGAAAGCGCTGGGCTTTCTGCTCAGGGCTTGAGAACGTTCTGTAAAATCCACATTCAGCAGTCGTTCCCCACTCAGTGTGATTGCAGACACACACCGCAGCCTTGGTAAACTGATGAGGCAGATTCATGATGACCACGTCTGCACTCACTCTAGCGGCTCACTGACTAACCTGCAGCTTATTTACAGCACGCGCCGGACACCCACTGCTCTTCAGCTTATTCTAATGAGGGAGCTCGTTTGCATAAAACAACCCCAACCAGGAAAAGTGGTTCTTAAACAGCAACAAAACTGTCCCTAGCCTTACACACACACACACACACACACACACACACACACACACACACTCTGTTTCTCTCTCTTTCACACACACACACACACACTGTTTCTTTCTCACACAGACTATTTCACTCTTTCTCTCTGTGGTTGTAGTTGTTGTGGTTGTTTTTGTGGTTGTTGTGGCTGTGGTTGTTAAAGGGCCATGTAACCCCTCGTTTCAGCAGGGTGTTTTCACACCTCTACTTTGGAAAAAGTCAGAAAAGTGGGCGTGTCCAGCTCTGTTTAGGGGGGAGTGTCGGAGGAAGAAAAGTGGGGTGGTGTGGGAGTGTCTATTTGGGCACGCGCTGAGTTTCAGAGTCAAAACACACACACACACACAAACACACACACACACATACACACACACACACATACACACACGGGAGAAAGTGACTGTGTTTACATGGACATCTGTAGTCAAATTATTTGCCAAATTATTAAGTGGTGGACTTTAACTGCAGTTTGGCTCTTTCATTCAGGGAATTCATTCATGTCCCTCACGACAAACGAGATATTTAATTGGAGTAGCTGCTCTAAGCGTGTATTTTTCATGCAATGTTTGATACCGCACGGCGAATCAGAGAAAAAAAACCTCAGCATTTCCCGGAAACTTAGATGCACACGGCAGGTAGCGTCAGAAAGCCGCGTGTGTTATTCCGGTCACTATGCGGTAAAAATCCTACACAAGGTTAAAGTTTGGTTGTGGTGCTAACATGTTTACACTCGGTGCAATAGTTAACTTAGTTCGAAACGAATAAACTGAATAAACAAAGAGCACCGGACGCTCACTCACCAAATCTGTAGAGACAGGACAATCAACAGCAACTAGAGCCGCGACTTTATTAAGAGGAGACGAGCAGCGAATCCGGATCTCAGCGTTTGCAGATGAGAACAGCTCTCAGGTAAACAATAATCCTCCTTAGACACGTAAGTTATTGTTGTCGAGCGTCGCGTACACTGTTAATCCACACGTGACTCCAGCTGCGCTCTCACAGAGAGAAAATGAAAACAAAACTTCACTGCAGCAAACTATAAAAGCAACACTTCACGCTTGTTTTGCCAACACAACGTGGCGTCTCTGTCCTGAAAACACGGTGATAGTAATGAATATTAATGAAGCTGCACAATAGAGCGCGCTGATTGGTTTGAACCAAGCCTACTCATGCATTAATGCATCACACTGTAAGACGTAATAAGACTCACTCTGGCACAGACGTCCAGTCTGCACGCTGGAATACACGCTATTATCTCATGACCGTGACGCATCTTCAAATATTAGTTTTAAACCGGAAGTACGAATTTGCTTGAAATAACGCAAAAACAACCAATTTACACTTTTTAGTGAAATATAGGTGTCCTAATAGTGTTTTTAGCAGTGTGGGACACATATACCACTGTCAACAGCTCAACACATGTGTTCTGGTGTTTCATGACTGAACTGAAAAAACTGGTGTTTTTTGTAGTTGTTGTTTATTTTTGTGGTTGTTGTTTTTAATGGTTGTTGCTTTTGTCGTTTTTGTTGTGGTTGTTTTTGTTGTTGTGGTAATAGTTGTTGTTATTGTGGTTGTTGTGATTGTTGTTGTTGTTGTTGTTTTTGTTGCGGTTGTTGTTGTGGTTGTAGTTGTGGTTGTTGTTTTAGTTGTTTTAGTTGTTGTTGTTTTAGTTGTTGTTGTTGTTTTTGTTGTTATTGTGGTTGTGGTTGTTGTTTTTGTGTTTGTTGTTTTTGCTGTCCCACTTTATCAGTGGCTTTGACACAATCTAAATTGTATAATCACTGTAGAAATAGAAGTGGCTCTGTGTGTCGTCCAAACACAGACCTGATGTGAGAGTGCAGCGGTGTGTTGATGACAGGTGTGTGTATGTGTGATGTGTGTGTGTGTTTAATGTCAGTGTAATCCTGCCATCCATCATTTAACTACAGTATTTGCATGATCGGCTGTGACGGCCTCTCGCTCGGGTGTACACTGATCTTTAAATGTTTGCTAGTTCCCCTTCTCTGCTGCAGCGAGGGCTCCTGGGGGCCGGTGAGCTCTGAGGGCTGAGTGCTTCCCAATGAGCAAATGCTAAACATAGTCTGCAGGGGGTCTAACAGTTAGCCTCAACCGTTAGCATTAACTATTAGGGTTAGTGTTAACTGTTAGCATTAAGCTGCTCTGTTGCCTTACCTGCGTCTGTTAGCATCATCACAGCTAGCAAAGCGTAAAGCTAATCTGCTGAGGGTAAAGTGCACTCTGTGTTGAGCATCAGTCTATTAAACATAACACATTCTGGGCTGGTTTAGTGTGCATGACCATCCCACAGTACGCTAGTGTTCCTGCTAGTGTTCCTGTAGTAAGACCATAGTGATATTTGAGCAATGCTAGGGTTTCTGTTGAGCTTATTCCTATATTCATGTAGGATATGTTAAACTTCAGGATCTGTTTACTATTGCACAATGTTTCAGCTGTTCTCTGTTGTGGAGAATATCAATAATAATGATAATCAGAAACAACATGATATTCAGAGAGAGAGTGATCTTCATCTTGATGAATGGTAAATAACACACAGACTCCTCACGGTAATAATGATCAGAGAAGTGCCAGAAATCCTGCAGAGATGTCGTTGGGGATGTTTCTCGCTGATGATGGGTTCAGCAGTGTAGAAGTTCATCTATTAGCCCAATGACCACACTAACAGCATGGCCGAAGGTTTAATGCCTGCGAGCCTTTCCTAGTGCTTCTTCTAAGAAATCTGTTATTAGAATTTATTTATAGTTGTTTTGTTTTGTCTCTGAATTTAATCTGACATTTAGACTGTATTTCTAATTGTAAGACTGGATCACCTTCATCATTTATGACTCAATTTAGAGTTTGATTTATATCTGAGCCCATACTCTGCAGTTATACCCAGTGCTGCACTGAGCTGTCACGCTCTGGGGTTTGTGTACATGCTCACAGACAGGATCTCGACATGCTGAAGTTAGTCAGAGGATGCAGGCTTAACTAATACCCAATTATTATTTTCCAGATGAAAGTGTGCCAATTACACATTTAAAGAATAAAAGCCAATTCAGAAATGTTCATCAATGACTCAAAGATAAATCCAAGAGTTAGAAATGTATAAAATATGTTGCATACAGCTCACATACTGCAACGGACAGAGATGTATGAAGTACTAGAGACGCAGACTTTAGTAAAAGTACAGGTCCTCTATCTAAAAGTGACTTGAGTAGGAGTAGAAGTGCTCTCTAAGCACCATACTGAAGTAGAAGAACTAAAGTATTCAACATTTTTTGTACTTAAGTATTGCAAGTAGTTTATTTCAACATGTACTACTCAAGTGCTGAAAGTAAAAGTACAAGTATTGTGTGGTGTAGTTATTAAAGAAAGCAGTCAAAAGACATCATATTGTTCTGTTTATTTTAGATATCTTTTTTGTAGCACGTGATTAAGCAGAGCGAAAAGAAACACGGCTCACCATACTGTTTTTCCCTCACGCTTGAACCACAGACCTGACAGATAACGGCTTTAACACCTTTCAAAGTTGTGTGTTACAAAAACACTCCGTAATCCACTCTAAACGCTATTAAAACCCATTTTCAGATCGCAAATTACCGGCTGTAAACACTGTAAAAGGAAGTTTTAAACATTTTACCTGCAGACGCTGGTCACTATGGCACCGTCCAGGCAGAAGCCAAGAAAAAGCCCTGTAATTGTAAAGAGTAGAGGTGTGAATCTACACTGGGCTCACGGTTTGGTTCGGTTACGATTATCATGCCATCGATTCGGTTCAATTGGGTATATTCCCATACAGAATTAGATTTTTTCTTCATGATTTTTAAAAATTAAAATCTATAAATTTATTAATTTTTATACACTATTTATAATACAATTTAGTTCTTTGATACAGCAGTCAGATATATGAACTGGAGCCTTAATGTGACCTGCTCAAAGAAAACTCTCTTTCTGCATGAGTCAAACAAAACTCCAACACACACACAGAAGACAGCAGGAGCATTTACAGCTAAACTCATGTCAGTGTTCTCCCGTCTGCTTTTTGAGCGCTGACAGGCGAGGTCTTACACCCCTATGACTGGTTATTGTCTTCACCTGCTCAACAGAAAGGGCTGCGATCGGCTTTAGAAATGAAAGCGCGGTTCACCGATGGCGGGAAGAACAGCCGCGGTTACAGTCTGTATGCGCATAACACACGCTTATCACAGGTAATCCATAATAGACACAGTGGAGAAAACTCACACCTCAGACACGCTCATGTCTGGATCCACAAGTGTCGCTTTAACAGCCGAGAGGAGAGGAAAAGTCACCTCACAAACAGCCCAGCGGGTCACATGTGCAAATTGTGTGTGTGTGTGTGTGTGTGTGTGTGTGTGTGTGTGTGAGAGAGAGAGAGAGAGAGAGGCATTGATGGAGTTTTACAGCATTTCTCTGTATAGTAGTGCAATAGCGGCTTGTGTGCTGTGCCGCCTTCATTGTAGTAAGAGCATTATTTACTCGCCTCCTTCGCCATATTATCCTACTGTGACATCGCGCATAGTAGATAAATGATGTCAGTACGTAATAACCGGTTATCATCTATTACTGAAGCGATATCAATAATTTTGACACCCCTAGTAACGAGTAACGATGCAGCACATAATAAATCTATCAGAGTAAAAGTATTGAACTCATGGAAAATATTTAGTGGAGTAAAAGTGGAAGTAGCATTAAAAGATGACTCCAGTAGAGCACAGACACTGTCACGATAACCAGCGATCATTCTCCAGAGATCGCTGGTTCTCTCACCATATCCATGGACTACACTTCCGCCTTCTCCTGGACTACATATTCATACATGCTCTCCGGTCACACTCACACATGCTCACTCATCTAGACTGATTACATTCTCACCACCTGAGCCTTGTCAGAGACTGATTGCACTACTTAAGCCACTCATTCACCCATCCAGTTTGCCGAGTCTTGTTTATCCTGTGATAACACTACAACGCATTTTCCCTGTCTTGTTTCTCCGTGTACTGACCTTAGCCTAGTTAGCTTATCCTTGTTATCCTGTTTAGCCACCTGCCTTACGATCTATTGCCTGTTTACTTGACTACGATTCTGGACTGCCTGTTTATACCTGTTTGCACCTGATTTGACCATTGCTTGCCTGACGCTGAATAAACCTGCATTGTGGATCTTACCTTCTGTTGCGAGTGTCATTCCCCTGCGTTACAGACGCAGCCTTACTTCACTACAGTAGTGAAGTAGTTCTGCTTCCTTACTATACATCTCTGGCAACGGGGCATCCTGGCTACAAGATCCCAATGACGTCTCTGTACCTTTCCCTTAAATACTCAACTCAGAACAAACGGCTGCACATTGAAGACAACAAACGCTTCAATAGGACCCTGCCTGGTAGTGAGTTTGAGGTGTCAACTATTTGCTGGGTGGTGGAGCATCTGACAAAGATTTTATCAAAGCCGAAACCCAGATCAACATATACAAGTGAAGCTGTGAAACATGACAGTACCACTTTACCAAACACACAGAGACATTTAAAATGACACCAAACATGAATATAGAGCCACAACATACACCATAAACACAAGATACATCAACATCTTGGATATTCTGTGTGGAAGTGATCCGCTCTGCTGGAGAAGGTCAGGTAGAGGTCAGGAAGGAGTGCTCAGGATGGATTGAATAGATCAGTTGAACAGCTGTCTTCCTGATCTTCTTCTCAGACAGTTCTCAGGGTCTGATATTATGTAGTCTTATCATCCTATGTGAGTTGGATGAAGAGGAGGCAGAGAGCGCACTCACACTATGCTATCTGAACCGTGCCCAAACGCATTTCCCAGATTGTTTGACAAGTGTGAGTGCTCTAAATCAGGCTCAGGCGCAGTTCAATGTCAATGTTAATGTTATTTATAGTGTACTATTTAACACAAGCAGAGGCTGACCAATGTGCTGCACAGTACAAATCAAAACAGAGAAAAACAAATATATATTTATATATATAAAAACCTAAAATAATGGCTAAGACAATATTCACTGATGAAATGCTGAATCACAGAGGTAAGTTTTCCACCCAGATCTCAAAACAGTCAGGGATGAAACAGATCAGATACACAGGGGCAGAGCATTCCACAACCTAGGAGCTGCTACTGCGACGGCACGGTCACCCCTGCACTTCAGCCTTCGACTTAGAGATACATCACAGTCTCTAATTAGATGACTGAAGAGAGCGACCAGGCTGATGCTCAGTCAACATGTCCGACAGATAAGAAGGTGCCGGGCCATTTAGAGGTTTAAAAACCAAGAGAAGCATTTTAAGAGTGACTCGAGCAGAGAGCGTGAGGCTGGTGTGATGTGCTCATGTTTCTCAGTACCTGTTAAAAGCCTTGCAGCAGCATTCTGAACTAACTCTAACCGGGATAAGGTGTCCTGACTAATCCCGAAGTATAATGAGTTACAATAATCCAATCCAGTGGTGATGAAAGCATGGACTATTTGTTCAACATTTTTCTAGATGAAGTAGGTTTGACTGTTTTTAAGAGAGGAAGCTGAAAGCAGCAGGGTTTGACCACTGCATTTATCTGTTTGTCAAAGCTCGAGCTATCATCCAGAATAACACCCAGATTTTTTACCCAGGGTTCACAGAAAAACTAGATTTTTCAAGATTAATTATCTGTGCTCTGAAAGAGTTGACAGCCGAACAAATCATTTCACTCTTACTCTCATTAAAATCTAGAAGATTTCTAAAAGTCGAGCCCGGGGGAAGCAGAAAAGAGAAGGGGCTAAAATAGACAAATGTGCTGATGTGCTGTGACAAATGTGCTGCCTCAGACGAGTGGTCACCAGTGGTGACTTTAAAACTGTGATTGGACAGATATGATTTAAACCAATCCAGGGCACTTCCTTCTCATCCCCACAACATGCTCTAAGCAGGCCAAAAAGATGGCATGGTCTACTGTCAAACCCAGCACTCATATCTAACAGCCCAAGCACGGCACAGTCCCCAGCATCACCAGTAAGCAAAATATCATTTCTAACCCTCACCAGTGCGCTCTCGAGTGAGTGATATTTTCTGAAACCTGACTGAAAGACCTCAAAAATGTTGTGCTCATCTAAAAATCTTTGCAGCTGCAAAGATCTTATAAAGATCTTATATGTTCCATCTATCCCTCTAACCAGGTTAAGAGTCTGGGTGTCATCCTTGACAGCACCCTATCTTTAGATTCTCGCATCAATAACATCACCCGGTCTGCTTACGCAACATTAACCGTCTCCACACTTCTCTTACCCCTCATGCCACTGCTGTTCTCCTTCATAGCCTTGTCACATCTCGATTAGATTACTGCAACTCTCTTCTCTTTGGTCTCACTCATTAATCTCTCCGTAAGCTTCAGTTGGTCCAGAACTCAGCTGCCCGTATCATCACCATCACCCTTCTTCTCATCACATCACCCCTGTCCTGCAGCAGCTTCACTGGTCACCTGTTCATTTTCCAATTGACTTTAAAATCTTGATGTTAACATCCACAGCCATCCACAAATCTCGCCCCTCCATATTTGTCTGCCCTCGTCCAAATTTCTGTTCCTTCTCACACTCATCACACATCTTCTTCCTCCCTCCACTTGTCTGTTCCCTCTGCTCGTCTATCCTCTATGGGCAACAGAGCATTCAGCCGCTCTGCTCTGCAACTTATTACCACCTGCATGAGAAACACTGACTCCCTCACACTGTTCAAATCAAGACTCAAACCCCGCTTATTCAAGATGGCTTTTAATACCTAATTAATTTGATCTGCACTATTGCTGTGTGTTTTTTATTATTTCTGTTGTTTTATTGCTCTTGTTGATTGTACGGTGTCCCTGAGTGCTAGAAAGGCATCTTTAAGTAAAATATATTAATATTATTATTATCATCTTAGTGATGAACAACAGATCTGAAATGGGTCTATAATTGGCTAAAACTGATGGATCTAAGTTAGGTTGCGTCAGCAGAGGATTTACAGTGGCAAGTTTTAAAACATCAGGTACATTACCTGAGATGGACAGCAAGCCACAAACACCGACGCCATCACTCCGCTGAGCTTATGTGTTGTTTATCACACAGCCTCAGTTGGTCGGCCCTGGCCCGGTTGGAAGAGATGTGCCAGAGCACAGTTCACTTGGGCTCAGACAGTGCAAAGCTTGCAAAGTGCAAAGACTTTTAAGTGACTGTTTAATATATGTTTATTAATCATTCTTACTATTCAATGAACCAAACTATGGTAGATTATTAAAGACACAAACCGAAATGCTTCCACACATCTGATTTAAAACCCGCTTTAGGTTCGATCATTTCCAGCTCTTTTTCATCCCCGCTACTAGCAGCACACTCCATTACTGGATCTGTAGAGCCAACAGACCGCAAAGGATGATGGCCACGCCTGGGCTGATGGGAATTGTAGTTTCCGCTACCTCCCGTTCGCTTCATTCGCCTGAGCAAATTTTCTCAGAAGACCTATAGTTATATCGAGTCATGCGACTACGCTAATATTGAAAAATATTGCTATTGCGGTATGACGGAATTGGGCAGTGTTTAGCATTGCTGAACTATATTCAGAGAGCGTTATCAACACGACAGGCCAGAACTACTAGTCGTAGTCAGAGGATGGACAGAAAGTAGTGAATTAGTTCCATCATTGCACAAAGAGGCATTGTGCTGTGTGCTGGATGATGTGCTGCTGGAGCATGTTCAGCACATTGATTCTCATTTGAATAGATCGAAATCAGAGAAGTGAACAGTTGCGGCGCTGCTGTTATTACTGAGCCAGATTTGCATGTGAGAGTAAACAGAGCTGACCTGCTGACGATGAACATTGACCAACTCGTGTTCCCATCATTCAGACACGCTTCTGCAGCTCCAGTCCTGCTGTTTGACTGGGAAATAACCAATGTAGGCCTCATCACACTAACTCTGAACATGGACATGGACACCAATACTCTGATAAAACCTTTCAGACAGTCCTCTGATTAGGAGTCGAGCGTGTGAACAGCGGGTTTGATGATCTGACTAGTCAAACAGAAGGTGAATGCAGACATGTGGAGTATTCCTGCTGTAGTGGCGTCACTGAACTGCAGCACAGACATGGAGACACCTTAAACTGTTACTGCCGTGCAGGACTGCTCACTGCATTTAGCCACAGGACACACACACACACACACACAAACGCAAGCGGCAGACTGTCAGGCATTTGACGACACACAGATGAGAACGGCTTCAAGCAGGAGAGCAGATATTTGGTGCAAGCAGGAAATGAGGACTATGCTCAGATTTCTGGAAGAGACGAGGCATGAGGGATGCGAGTGACTGGACTGGCAGCAGTGGCCTGTTTCTGGAGAGTGTGTGTGTGTGTGTGTCCACCGTCATCTGTTTACATGAACAATGTGAGAAATGAACTTCAACCAACTCCTCACTCAAAGTGTGTGTGTGTGTGTGTGTGTGTGTGTGTGTGTGTAATGGGAGTATGGGTGCAGAGTATGGGTAAAAACACACCTGATGAGGCTCACTACACTTCAACTCATATTTCAGGCTCTAAACCGCTGAGATAGGGCTGATTCACCACAACCACAATCCGGTCAGCGTTTCCTCATGCCATTCAAACCAGCAGAACATTTCTCGACTTTTTTATAGACACACACACACACAGTAACACTGGGAGTGTAACACTGCAGGAGTATATGGTGTGTGTGTGTGTGTGTGTGTGTGTGTGGTATGATGCATATGTGTGATGAATGTCATTAATGATGGTGTTTTCATGCTTGCTTAATGATTTATTTTGGCTTCTAGAATCATTGATGAATCAGTTGTTTGGTGTGTGTTATTTATAAACTCCTCAGATGATCGTTTATTCCTCTTGTTCTGGCGTATAGTTCATGTGTGGTGTGTAGTGAGGCCTCAGCAGCGTCCAGTCATTATCCTGTCGTGTGTGTTGCTCTTTACTGTCAGGATCCGCTTCAGTGTTGGAGATGATCTGCTCACTAACAGCCAGACTCTGAGTATTCCCCTGAGCTCAGACCTGTGGATTATAATAAGGTGAGGTTTGAGTCTTCGGCTGGATCACGGAGGAAGTTGAGGATAGTTTTCCGTTGTTTCTCTTTTGCTCCATTTCTGCTTTCTCCTTTAAGTGTGTCAGAGATGTAGGTCACACGTCTTTTTTCTCGTGAGCAGTCGATTCAATTTGGAGAACGATAAGAGGGTATCAAATTTAAACAGCAAGCAGGTGCTTTGGGGCCGGTGTCTGAAATACAGCCCTGCGTCATCCTTCCTCGAGAGAAAAAGGAAAGAGGGAAGCAGAGTTTCAGCCGCTCGATCAGCCGTAAACACGGAAATGAACACTGCGAAGAGAAAGCATGTGAGGAATGCAGAATGCAGAAACCAAGTGTCAGAAAACGGTATGAGGATGTTTTCATCACTTCCCTGAACGAAATGAAATGGATATTTGGCTCTGTGACAGTGTGACCAAGCCTATTCAGATGCAGTCAGAATGAATCTTCAGACTATAGTTATTAATGTAATGTTTTATTTGTTAGAGACAGACACAGTAAAGAGAGATGAAGCTGAAATGACAGACGTCCCTCACAGGCATCATGATGAAACCTGTAGATGAAGCTTATTCGAGGGCTTTCATGAACTACTAAAGTAAAGTGGTACATCATTTCCTAAAACAAGTACGCAGGACATGACTAAAGCTGGCTGATCAATCCACTGAAGTTTAGTGGCCTTTATAAAGGATTATAATTCATGAAGGGTTTTAGGTTTTCCGGCAATGAATTCCAAAATCTGCTTAAACTGAGAGATGGGTCTGAGCAAATGCTGCTTTCAGTATTAAACTTTACTGTGCGTTCACACTTAAAGCGGCGAGAGCGTCAAAGTAGCTGGAAGTCATTCATTTTCAATGGGAGCCGGTGGTGAGGAGCAGCGCGGTGTATCTTCGCCAGTGTGGGCGTCGAGGAGAGTTAAAATCCAGTCAACTTTATAGTACTGAGCTTTAAATCCTACATCAGCCAACCCACTCTGAGCTGGGATCGAACCGGCGACCTTCCGCATGGGAATTAGTTGCTCTCGCAAGGAGGTTAAAGACCATGGCCTCTAGCCTCACCAGAGCACCTTTAGAGGTTTAGTGAGGTTTACCTGCACAGCACAGACCTGGCCTCCGTTACACATATCAGAATGAAGAAGTCCACCACTTGAAAGAAGCTTAGAGAGCACAGACCGGTGAACTTTGGTTCCGACCACAGTTGTTCCTAAGGGTTCGATTATTGTGGTCGCTGGATTTCCGATTATTTGCAATGTTTTCTTACAGGAACATGCCTTAAACAAGTTACTGCCAAGTTACTGATGTGCATTAATATATATATTAAGGGTGTAACGATACGCGTATTCGTATTGAACCGTTCGGTACGAGACTTTCGGTTCGGTACGCATTACGAACAGATGATTAGATTCAGACTAATATCTAAAATGATTAAAGGGAATACAAAGTACAGGGAAGGGAAGTACAAAATATAATGTTTTCAGTGCAGCAATGCTCAACATGGCATCCTAATAACGTGGCAGACAACATGCTGCCTTCCCGCTGTGCACTCAATCGCTATCTTGCTGCTTTCTGTGTCAGCATGCTCGTGCTGGCTCCGCCCCCCCCCGTTGTTCCAGCCACCCTGGACCCTGACACAGAACAGCCAATCTCAATAACCTGTTCACATATCGCCACACCCACCTACCTCTTAACACCTGCTGTCAGGTGGGCGTTGCACTAGTTCGCAAAGTGGCATAGCGACCAGCGTCTTCAGGTAGAATGTTTAGAACTTCCGTTTACAACTGATAATTCGCGCTCTGAAAACGGGTTTCAGTAGCGTTTTGAGTGGATTACGGAGTGTTTTTGTGACACACAACTTTGAAAAGTGTCTGTCAGATGTAGTTCAAGCACGAGAGGAATGTCTGCCGTCAGAAATACAGTTTTTGAGTATAATACAGGTTTTGAGTATAAAGAAGGATTTGTTTTATTTGCTGCTAAGCAGAAACCTCAGAAGTACAGCTCTATCACTGTTTAAAGTAAAAAAAACAGGATCATACTTTTATTATGTTAGTTGTAATACATAAAAAAATTTAAATCAGAGAAATACTCTGGCTTTTTTCTTTTTTTCCTGTATCGAAAACATACCGAACTGTGACACCACTGTATCGTATCCAACTGAACTGTGATGTTTGTGAATCGTTAGACCCCTAATATATAGACCCCTAATATATAATATATATATAGACACATGGACACACTGGACAATTAAGTGGAGCAAAGCCACTGCGCATGCGACTCGATCCTCCATTGTTAAACTAATTAGATAAGAAGTGCGCAACATTTTCACGCTAGAAACACGTTTATGCAGGAATGTAACTGATATTCTGCAACGGCCCCTTTAAATACGAGATCATTTATTCATTCATTCATTTTCTTGTCGGATTAGTCCCTTTACTAATCCGGGGTCGCCACAGCGGAATGAACCGCCAACTTATCCAGCAAGTTTTTTACGCAGCGGATGCGCTTCCAGCCGCAACCCATCTCTGGGAAATAAATATGAGATCAATGTAGTGAATTTTGACGCTCTCGCCGCCGGAGCTGAAGGCAGACAGCGCCGTGGCCAGAGCAGCCAGAGCGACCTTTGACGCTCACCTCCTTCAATATAAACGCACAGTCAAGAGTTTCCAGAAGCTGCTCCGCTGGATCTGCTGCTGCCGTCTCGCAGGGGAGATTTACATAAAGACAAAGCCCATTAAAACATTTGAACACAAGCTTTACATAATGAAACATGACAAAACTACTACAGCTCAATATCTACTATACACTTTAGTTCTAGCAATAATGAAAATGTATTTTTTATTGTACAAAGATTGATCAGTTTAAGGGCAGATAACTAATCCATCATATGCAGAATTTAAAACATTTTACATTTACTTAGACCTTTACGCATTTAAAGTTAAAAACTCTTAACACAATTCCCAGCAGAGGTGAAGAGTGTTGGCATGCATATGCAGATCATGCATGTCAAAGCTAAACTAAATTACTCCCTGAGAAATTCCTGTATCGCTAGAATGAGGAACGGATTTAACATTATTAATGAGGACATTTTCTTCATTCCTTATGTCTTTACATTCATAAGATGTGACGTAGATATCACACAAGCAAAGAGTGCTGCTTTCCTGAACATCAGAACATTAGAAGTGTGATGGTGATTTCATACAGGAGGCCGGCTAAAAGATTCACTTCAGTTCAGCTTTATTTGTACAGCGCTTTTACAATGTAGATTGTGTCAAAGCAGCTGAACATAGAAGATCATAGTGAATGTAAACAGTGTAGTTCAGTTCTCAGAGTTTAAGTTCAGTGTGGTTTAATCTTTTCTACGGAGAGTCCAAACACTGAAGAGCAAATCCATCCATGCGCAACTCCACAGGTCCCAAAACCAATGGGCGAAAGTGAAGAATTAAAAAACCTGGAGAGAAACCAGGCTCAGTTGGGCACCACCATTTCTCCTCTGGCCAAACGTCTTGTGCAGAGCTGCAGTCTAGGCGCTGGAGGCTGGAAAGCTGGACGTCAGTGAGACTCGTCTGTCACTAAGGCGTCACAGGAATCAGTCTCCTGCTCTCCTCTCCTTCATGACCACCACAGCAGCTGCTCAGGATACGGCCTGGTCCAGGATTATGGAAACCTTGGGATCATCTCGTCGCTTGGATTGCATCAGTGGCACTGCAAAGTCTCTGGGGCCCTCAGGATGAATATCCCCAGGTGGAAATAGAGAATAACAGAAGCAGAAATAGAGTGAGTTACTGTACAGTTAAGACAGAATAATGTCAGTTTCAGCCAATGAAAATCGTTCGGTGAACGCTGGAGCAGAACATTTGTGAGACAGAGCAACACTGGAGCAACAGCTGTTCCACTGATTCAATCATAAAACCCAGCAGAGGACGGCACAGGAACAGGCTCGTCTTCCAGATCACTGGAGCTGCTCTTCAGACGTCTGCACTACACTGAGCTGAACTTCATTTATACCAAACCCACCTGAGTCACCCGAGTGTTCATCAAACTGAAACAGTGTCATTCTACACCGGCCTGCTCCTGGCCTGATGTGCTGGAATGTCCCGCATGTTTAGGTTTGTAGTGTTGGTTTGTCTCTGTCCTTCATCTGTGTTTGAGGATCTGCAGTGTAGGAAGCACATTCGAGTTGAAGATGACCTGGCGTGGGTCTGTTGGAGAGTTTGGTGTGTGGTGTTTGCTCTGTGTTTGTGATAGTAGTGTTGGAGTTGAGATGGAGGTATTGCGATGGTGGATGCGTGTGTGTTTATCTGTGTGTGTTGTGGAGGAGCACAGAGAACATGATATTGTGCTTCACAGGTTATTTTGAAGCTGATCTGTGCCTAACAGGGCTGCCTGTCATACCGAGGCGGACAAATATAGAGCTGAAGCATAGTTGTGTCTGACCCGTACTCATTAACCCACTGTGTGTGTGTGTTTGTGTGTTTGTGTGTTTGTGTGTTTGTGTGTGTGTGTGTGTGTGTGTGTGTGTGTGTGTGTGTGTGTGTGTGTGTGTGTGAATCTGGGTTTCTGATGTGTGTGTGTGTGTGTGTGTGTGTGTGAATTTGGGTTTCTGATGTGTGTGTGTGTGTGTGTGTGTGTCTGTGTGGGTCTGCTGTGTTTTACTCAGACTGTGATTGGCTGCAGGTAGTGAGTCTGTGGGAGTGAAGGGTTACTTGGCTGGTCTCTCCTGTTCTTCCAGTCCTCAAGCACTCTCTGGAGAAATGCACTTCTTCATTTTCCTCATTCATCATTGCGCCACACAGCCCCACTTATGTGTGTTATGCAGGATTTTCCCCTGAAGGGTGAGAGCAGGAAATACAGCAGAACTGTAAACGACCACACACACACACACACACACACACACACACACACACACACTGATGAGCAGAACTCTGTGCTGCCCTCTGTTGCATCTGATTTGCCTAAATCGGTGATGTTTGTCGGTGAGAGCGTTTCTTCTTCTCGAGAACAGTGTGTGACTCTACTGAGACTGACTGATCTGGCTGAACAGCAAACCACAGACTAATATGCAAATGATGAACGCCTGGAGCTGACAAACTACTGAAGAGAAGATGATGGAGCTCTAGAGGAGATGGAAGTGTAGAGGTGATGGAGCTCTAGAGGAGATGGAGCTGTAGAGGTGATGGAGCTCTAGAGGAGATGGAGCTGTAGAGGTGATGGAGCTCTAGAGGAGATGGAGGTGTAGAGGAGATGGAGGTGTAGAGGTGATGGAGGTGTAGAGGAGATGGAGGTGTAGAGGAGATGGAGGTGTAGAGGTGATGGAGCTCTAGAGGAGATGGAGCTGTAGAGGTGATGGAGCTCTAGAGGAGATGGAGCTGTAGAGGTGATGGAGCTCTAGAGGAGATGGAGGTGTAGAGGAGATGGAGGTGTAGAGGTGATGGAGCTCTAGAGGAGATGGAGCTGTAGAGGTGATGGAGCTCTAGAGGAGATGGAGCTGTAGAGGTGATGGAGCTCTAGAGGAGATGGAGGTGTAGAGGAGATGGAGGTGTAGAGGTGATGGAGCTCTAGAGGAGATGGAGGTGTAGAGGTGATGGAGCTCTAGAGGAGATGGAGCTGTAGAGGTGATGGAGGTGTAGAGGAGATGGAGGTGTAGAGGTGATGGAGGTGTAGAGGTGATGGAGGTGTAGAGGTGATGGAGCTCTAGAGGAGATGGAGGTGTAGAGGAGATGGAGGTGTAGAGGTGATGGAGGTGTAGAGGAGATGGAGGTGTAGAGGTGATGGAGGTGTAGAGGTGATGGAGCTCTAGAGGAGATGGAGGTGTAGAGGAGATGGAGGTGTAGAGGAGATGGAGGTGTAGAGGTGATGGAGGTGTAGAGGAGATGGAGGTGTAGAGGTGATGGAGGTGTAGAGGTGATGGAGGTCTGCTGTAGAGGTGATGGAGCTCTAGAGGAGATGGAGGTGTAGAGGAGATGGAGGTGTAGAGGTGATGGAGGTGTAGAGGTGATGGAGGTCTGCTGTAGAGGAGATGGAGGTGTAGAGGTGATGGAGGTCTGCTGTAGAGGTGATGGAGCTCTAGAGGAAATGGAGGTGTAGAGGAGATGGAGGTGTAGAGGTGATGGAGGTGTAGAGGTGATGGAGCTCTAGAGGAGATGGAGGTGTAGAGGAGATGGAGGTGTAGAGGTGATGGAGGTGTAGAGGTGATGGAGGTCTGCTGTAGAGGAGATGGAGCTCTAGAGGAAATGGAGGTGTAGAGGTGATGGAGGTGTAGAGGAGATGGAGGTGTAGAGGTGATGGAGCTGTAGAGGTGATGGAGGTCTGCTGTAGAGGTGATGGAGATGTAGAGGTGATGGAGGTCTGCTGTAGAGGTGATGGAGCTCTAGAGGAGATGGAGGTGTAGAGGAGATGGAGGTGTAGAGGTGATGGAGGTGTAGAGGTGATGGAGGTCTGCTGTAGAGGAGATGGAGGTGTAGAGGTGATGGAGGTCTGCTGTAGAGGTGATGGAGCTCTAGAGGAAATGGAGGTGTAGAGGAGATGGAGGTGTAGAGGTGATGGAGGTGTAGAGGTGATGGAGCTCTAGAGGAGATGGAGGTGTAGAGGAGATGGAGGTGTAGAGGTGATGGAGGTGTAGAGGTGATGGAGGTCTGCTGTAGAGGAGATGGAGGTGTAGAGGTGATGGAGGTCTGCTGTAGAGGTGATGGAGCTCTAGAGGAAATGGAGGTGTAGAGGTGATGGAGGTGTAGAGGAGATGGAGGTGTAGAGGTGATGGAGCTGTAGAGGTGATGGAGGTCTGCTGTAGAGGTGATGGAGATGTAGAGGTGATGGAGGTCAGCTGTAGAGGTGATGGAGGTGTAGAGGTGATGGAGGTGTAGAGGTGATGGAGGTCAGCTGTAGAGTTGATGGAGGTCTGCTGTAGAGGTGATGGAGCTGTAGAGGTGATGGAGGTCAGCTGTAGAGGTGATGGAGGTGTAGAGGTGATGGAGGTCAGCTGTAGAGTTGATGGAGGTCTGCTGTAGAGGTGATGGAGCTCTAGAGGAGATGGAGGTGTAGAGGTGATGGAGGTCTGCTGTAGAGGTGATGGAGCTGTAGAGGAGATGGAGGTGTAGAGGTGATGGAGGTCTGCTGTAGAGGTGATGGAGGTGTAGAGGTGATGGAGCTCTAGAGGTGATGGAGATCTGCTGTGCTGTAGAGGTGATGGAGCTCTAGAGGTGATGGAGGTCTGTTGTACAGTAGAGGTGATGGAGCTGTAGAGGTGATGGAGTCTCTCTGTTTGACTGGCACAGACTCACACTGTGAGGGTTTTTCTGATATGTCACTCTTCAAAGTCGAGGCTGGAAATGTTGACCTTTGGCTAAAAGCCTCCTGCAGCACACACACACACACACACACACACACACACACACACACACACACACACACACACACACACACACACACACACAGCAGGTTGATTGAGAGAGAGATCTCTGACTTTTAACTGTAATCGCTGATGGCTGTTGCTGGTGTGTGAGTGAAGTGATGGAGCAGGGCGAGTCTGATTGGTCGTGGTGGGAGATGTACACAGTAGGTGAGCGTCTCATTAAACAGGGTCAATATGTTTAGTCTAGATTGACTTCATATATTTTAGGTAGAGCACTCTGTAATGTGGGTTTCTGATCATGAGAAGGTTTAACACTCGACTTCATTAATTGAGTCATCATCATGCGTCTGCTGTCCTGTTGCTTAATATAAATACAGAAGCCTGTCATCAACATCAACATGATAATAATATAAAGCTCATCCTTCATATTTTATTTACAGACGTACCCGAGCCCATAGCATGCCCTAACCCTTACAGAAACATTACAGATCTGTCTGTAGCTGAGCACGTGTAAATGATATGCTCGTGATCTTTGAGTTCCTCCATGATAAATACACAAAAGCAGGACTCATGTTTGGGTTCGTCACTCATTTCTTGAATCTGCATATTTTTGCTCTGGGAAATGTTGATTTCTCCCTCAAATACAGCTTCTGACAAGCAAGAAGCAAAAGTCAAAGTCAGTGGTGTTGGAGATGCGGCTGCGGGAGGTGAGGCAGAAATCTGTTGATCAGTCTAGTTCCTGCACTCGTGCTGTTTTCACAGAACGCCTCGGATAAATAGTAAAACTAATCATTTTAAACTCTCATTCATCCCCTCAGCTGTGAAGTTTTTACATTTAGGGTAGAGTTTGTGTTGTATGATGTACTTTTGTGTATTATGTATGTCATGCTTGTATGCTGCAACCAAATTGCCTTCGGGAACTGAATAAAGACTGACTGACTAGATAGGGTTGGGTATCGTTTGGGGTTATTTGGAGAACGGTGCTAAATCAATACTTTTAAGACAGTACCAGTGGCAAAACGGTGCCTGAACTGATACTTTTTAAATATATTTTAATAATTATAATGGAATAATACAAATATATATTTATAATAAGTTTAAAGTAAACACCAGTTTATTTTTTATATATTTGAATTGCATTATTATATTTCTTTTGATCATTTGTTTGTTAGCATGAATGCTAGATTAGCATTATGCTATTAACATTACATTAGCTTACTACTAACCTGTGGAAAGGCTGTCATCAACATCAGGAAACACCTTTTTTCTGGGTTTGGGACTCGTGACTTCAACATGGACATCAGTGATCTAATGATCCTCTTTAATCTGAATAAGACACTAATATGATTCAGCTGTTTACATGAGCTGCTTTTATGATTCCCAATTACATGTTAAAGCACATAGTCCAGTAACATCATTGCGTCAGCAGCCTATTAATGTTTCCTCTGCAGTTTGTGTCTGTGGTCCTTTAAGATAATCAATAATCAGTGTTGACGTGGTCGACTCTTGATCAGAGTATTGTCTTAATCATATTAAAATCAGAGTATTGGTGTCCATGTAAACACACTCACTGAAAGTGCCACAAGCTGTCAAAGACAGTCCATTCCTCACCGTTAAGCTGATTCCATGAGCCCTCACGTTATAGGCTTGACGTGTTTCTCTCTTACCAGCAACTTTTGTCAAGCTTCTGCTGCATGTTGCCGTTTCAGAATCCTTGCTTGTAAAATAGAGCTGTGAGCCTACACTATTCTCACGGTTTGGTGATGATTATCATGCCGGCGATTCGGTTCATTGACGATGCTTTACATACACAGTGTTATATTTTCTTCACAGCAGCATTTCTTGTATTAAAATGTATAAATATTTTATATACTACTTGCAATACAGTTTTGTCCTTTAATACAGTCAGATATATGAACTGCACCTTTAAACAACACGAGCATTTAGAGCAAATAAACAAATATAAATATCCCGCTCGCTTTCTGAGCCTTGACTAGCAAGTTCTTTCTTACACCCCTACGATTGGTCACACGCTCAACAGAAAGGGCTGCAGGCACGCGCTCGTCTCTGCACACGGTACGCTTTTGCTCGTGTTTTCCATCGATGCTTAACGCCTCGTGACTAAATAAAAGGCGCCAATGTGATCGTGCACAAAACGGCAGGTGTAAAAGCGTAATTTTAAGGAGCATCTTATGCTTATTTTTTTGATTTGATGCGCCACACCTAAACCTTCTCCACCAATCAGATCATCACTTTTGTTCACGTGCACGGAGCTGCTGAAGTTACAGTAAGCAGCACTTGGAGGCGCTCAAGCGCAACACTGTCAATGTGAGCACACAGTGAAGAAGATGTTCAGAGGCGATGTGAACGTGGAGCTGCTTAATGCTCTGATGAACACTCATCCTTTCCTCATCGCTAGAGCTGGAGCTGCTGCTTCAACCATCCTGTTCGAGTCACCAGTAACTTTAACAACAAGCGTGTGAGCTTCCTCTCTTCTTCTGTGTTACAATCGCGTGTCAGAAGCTTAAAGTTGTGTAGCGCCATCTAAAATCAAGGAGTGATTCTGCATCCTCTTCTGCTCGACGCCAGTGAAAATCTCCTGGGTTTGAATCTGCAAAAGCGTCTTGAAAAACTCTGACGATAAACACAAATGAAAAGCGTCCCGGTGTGTACGAGCCTTAAGAGGTGTTCTGGCTTAATAAAGATTCAGTAAGTACTACACCAAACAGTTGCACGACATAAAAATGTTCAGACCTTTGATTAAAACTACTGATAGTAATAAATCTGTGTTTGCTGGATACTGGGAACAGACATACCCATTCTGCCTGAAGTACTGGGAGTCTCTATGCATTCGCATATGTGACAGATCAGATCTGTTCTATGACTGTACACAGGAAATAAACGCATGCATTCGGATATTCAGAGATGGTTTCAGGCCTCCTTCATATGTGGAAATAAATCAGATACAGATCAGATATGTGACAATGCGACTCATGTAAACAGGCAGATGGGATTTATTGAGGTGTTCTGTTCTGTACATCATTAAACTCGCGACAATGTGCTGCTTCTCCACGGTTTAATGACAGAAGGAAGAGCGTGTGTGGAGATGCCGACGCGGTAAACAACATCAGAGCAAACACAGAGGTCAGTCGACACAATGTGCTCCCACCAGACCTGAGATCTCTCTCGTACCCGCACATTCCTCTGCATGGTGGAGGACATCATACAGCATATAAACCACAAGCACAAGCGGTGATGACGGCCCTTTCACTTCATGTTGTAACGTTTGCTTTTTGTCGCTATTAATACACGCTCTGCGGGCTACACATAGAACAACTTTATACTCTCCAACACCAGTGCGCACACAGGCAACGGCTACATCTTCAACTACACACACACACACACACACACACATCAGGGCCATGCCATTACATAAACTGCGTGGGAGTAAATCTGGACTAAACCATTCACTGCTTATACTACACTTCGCATATTTCGCAGAGCTAAAAACAAATAGAAAAAGACAAATTCTTCCATCGTGGCCAGGGCCGGCGCATCCATAGAGGCGACCTAGGCGGCCGCCTTGGGCGGCAGTATAGAGAGGGCGGCATCCGCGACACCTCCCTTACCACCCGCGTCCTCAGTTGTGTCCGTGACACCTTCCTCACCACCCGCGTCCTCAGATGTATTCGCGCATAGACGACAGAATAGAGAGGGCGGCGTCAGCGACACCTCAATCAGCAACCGCGTGTCCTCAGTTATATCAGCGCATAGGGCAGCAGAATAGAGAGCGCAGTGTCCGCGACACCTCCCTCCCTCCCTCAGCACCCGCACGTCCTCAGTTATATACGCGCAAAGTGCGCTGGAAAAGAGGTCCACAACACCTCACTTCATTTTCATAACCGGTCACTTTCATTTTCACATTGGGGTTGAGGGCGGCATGATGGTCCTCTGCCTAGAGCGGCAGTTCAGCTTGCTCCGGCCCTGATCGTGGCTAGTGTGGCACAGAAGCTGTAACCCGCCTTTATGTATGCACGACATCGTAAATGGTATGGCCAGTGTAAACGCATGAATTGGATATGGGTCACAATTAAAACAACGTGTAAACAGACAGGCAACAAATCAGAGACAGGCAACAAATCGGAATTGGGCATCAAGACCTGACAGTGTAAACTGGGCCAAAGTCAAAAACCCTCCTCACCCCTCACCACCGTGTCGATCCCCACTCGCTCTTCAGACATGTTGCAGGCACTCTGTCAAACCCCTGTTCTCTGTCAAACATATCTATAATTATTCATGATTACTATTGATACTGACCAATAATGAAAGGGTCATGTGTGTTTCTGAAGATGTGTGTGAGCATGTAAAGGCTGATCTGTGGTTTAGAGAATAATCTGAGCAGCATCACTGCGGCGTCTGTAGACACAGATTTAGTTTCTCGTCTCGTCAGTATCGAGAGAACAACAACTGTTTTCCTCTGCGTCTCCACCAGCGTGTGTCCTGCAGAGCGTCACGGGCACCTCTGCATCTCAGAGTTTATTTAAACGTTCATCGTTCTGTCTTCAACAGAGACGCGAGCTCAGGAAAGCTGAACCCGAGACGGTTTAGAGTCATCAGTCATCGTGCGTGTCCCCGTAACTCTAGTGCCCTCAGCAGGGTTAGTGGTCTCAGCTCAGGTCAGCTCTGCTGTCGCTTCAGTTTCCTGTATGTAAATGAGCTGTGTTCCCATTGGCCCAGCGCTGGTTCTCACGCCGGCTTGACCCTCCGCTGCCCCCTGTGCCGTCACCGCCGGGGTTTTAGGACGCACCGTGTCAAAGTCTTGTTTGAGGAGAGCAGGAGGCGTCCTGTTTTCCATCATCTGTCATGGTCATGTGTTTATTCAGGTTTATTGCTGTAATTGTGCTGTGCAGCGAGTCGAAACACTCATAAATCTGACCTGTGATTGCAGGAGACCGACCTGTTGGACATCTCGCTCATCAAGGACACCAGGACTGGGAGGTTCGCCAAGACGCCAAGGGTGAGTTTGTGTGTGTTGAGAGCGGAGCGTGTGTTTGTACAGACGCATGATGATGAACAGACATCGTGAGCTCCTCACTCCTGGCACGAAGACTGTGTGATGATAAACACAGAAGTGTCCAGAGCGGAGAGTGCTGACAGAAAGCAAAGCAGCTCTTCACCAGTGTGTGTGTGTGTGTGTGTGTGTGTGTGTGTGTGTGTGTGTGTGTGTGTGTGTGTGTGTGTGTGTGTGTGTGTGTGTGTGTGTGTGTGTGTGTGTGTGTGTGTGTGTGTATGTGCATGTGCGTGTGCGTATGTGTGTGTGTGTGTGCGTGCCCGTGTGTGTGTGTGTGTGTGTGTGTGTGTGTGCAGAGGTAATACAGTATTTGTTGCTGTGTTAGCCTGTTAGGATAGGACAGTGTTCATACAGGAAGTGGAGTGGAGTGGAGGGCCGGGTCTGTGCTGTTCTCCAGTGTTCAGGCTGGATGCAGATCATCAGTGTGTTAGACAGAGACGCTTTCAGTGTGTCCAGCGTGATGAAGAGTGTGTGATGAAGCACCACGCACTGCAGATCCAGCTCCAAACTGACTCAGTGTAAAATGAGAAAGAAGTTAGAGGACAGGGAAAGACGGCGTACACTTGAAAGACTTCTGTTGATTAATGCTGATATCTGTGATATCTGTCCTCATCATCATCATCATCATCATCATTGTTCAGTTCATGTGGCGTTCTGTCTAATCCTCATGTAAAGACTCAATAAAGAAATCAAACTCCTGCGTTTCCTCCGTCAGTCCTCATCTTCAGCAGTGTCTGACTCTCTGCTGCTCACGGTGATCTTCAGTAATAATCATCATAATGAAATAATTGAGCATTAAAGCTGATCACCATCTGATCCACCACACACACTGCAGGAAGATCTGAATCTGCACAGCAGCTGCTGAAATGTAGATGTGTTTACAGTGTGTGTCTATTCCTGTGTGTGTCTATTCCTGTGTGTGTTTACAGTGTGTGTCTACAGTGTGTGTCTACAGTGTGTGTCTATTCCTGTGTGTGTTTACAGTGTGTGTCTACAGTGTGTGTTTATTCAGTGTGTGTCTATTCCAGTGTGTGTTTATTCAGTGTGTGTCTACAGTGTGTGTCTATTCCAGTGTGTGTCTATTCCAGTGTGTGTCTACAGTGTGTGTCTATTCCAGTGTGTGTCTATTCCAGTGTGTGTCTACAGTGTGTGTCTATTCCAGTGTGTGTCTATCCCAGTGTGTGTCTACAGTGTGTGTCTATTCCAGTGTGTGTCTACAGTGTGTGTCTATTCCAGTGTGTGTCTATTCCAGTGTGTGTCTATTCCTGTGTGTGTCTACAGTGTGTGTCTATTCCAGTGTGTGTCTACAGTGTGTGTCTATTCCTGTGTGTGTCTACAGTGTGTGTCTACAGTGTGTGTCTTTTACAGTGTGTGTCTACAGTGTGTGTCTATTCCTGTGTGTGTTTACAGTGTGTGTCTACAGTGTGTGTCTATTCCAGTGTGTGTCTACAGTGTGTGTCTATTCCAGTGTGTGTCTACAGTGTGTGTCTATTCCTGTGTGTGTTTACAGTGTGTGTCTACAGTGTGTGTCTACAGTGTGTGTCTACAGTGTGTGTCTATTCCTGTGTGTGTTTACAGTGTGTGTCTACAGTGTGTGTCTACAGTGTGTGTCTACAGTGTGTGTCTATTCCTGTGTGTGTTTACAGTGTGTGTCTACAGTGTGTGTCTACAGTGTGTGTCTATTCCTGTGTGTGTTTACAGTGTGTGTCTACAGTGTGTGTCTACAGTGTGTGTCTACAGTGTGTGTCTATTCCAGTGTGTGTCTACAGTGTGTGTCTATTCCTGTGTGTGTTTACAGTGTGTGTCTACAGTGTGTGTCTACAGTGTGTGTCTACAGTGTGTGTCTATTCCTGTGTGTGTTTACAGTGTGTGTCTACAGTGTGTGTCTATTCCTGTGTGTGTTTACAGTGTGTGTCTACAGTGTGTGTCTATTCCTGTGTGTGTCTACAGTTTGTGTCTATTCCAGTGTGTGTTTACAGTGTGTGTCTATTCAGTGTGTGTCTATTCCTGTGTGTGCTTATCCAGTGTGTGTCTATTCCAGTGTGTGCTTATCCAGTGTGTGTCTATTCCAGTGTGTGTTTATTCAGTGTGTGTCTATTCCAGTGTGTGCTTATCCAGTGTGTGTCTATTCCAGTGTGTGTTTATTCAGTGTTTGTCTATTCCAGTGTGTGTTTATTACAGTGTGTGTTTATCCAGTGTGTGTTTATTCCAGTGTGTGTTTATTACAGTGTGTGTTTATCCAGTGTGTGTTTATTACAGTGTGTGTTTATCCAGTGTGTTTGTCCAGTGTGTGTTTATTCCAGTGTGTGTTTATTACAGTGTGTGTTTATTCAGTGTGTTTGTCCAGTGTGTGTTTATTCCAGTGTGTGTCTATTCCAGTGTGTGTTTATCCAGTGTGTGTTTATCCAGTGTGTGTTTATCCAGTGTGTGTTTATTACAGTGTGTGTTTATCCAGTGTGTGTTTGTCCAGTGTGTGTTTATTCCAGTGTGTGTTTATTCCAGTGTGTGTTTATTCCAGTGTGTGCTTATCCAGTGTGTGTTTATTACAGTGTGTGTTTATTCAGTGTGTTTGTCCAGTGTGTGTTTATTCCAGTGTGTGTTTATTACAGTGTGTGTTTATTCCAGTGTGTGTTTATCCAGTGTGTGTTTATTCAGTGTGTGTCTATTCCAGTGTGTGTTTATCCAGTGTGTGTTTATCCAGTGTGTGTTTATTACAGTGTGTGTTTATCCAGTGTGTGTTTATTACAGTGTGTGTTTATTCCAGTGTGTGTTTATCCAGTGTGTGTTTATCCAGTGCGTGTTTGTCCAGTGCGTGTCTATTCCAGTGTGTGTTTATTACAGTGTGTGTTTATCCAGTGTGTGTTTGTCCAGTGTGTGTTTGTCCAGTGTGTGTTTGTTCAATGTGTGTTTATTACAGTGTGTGTTTATTACAGTGTGTGTTTGTTCAATGTGTGTTTATTACAGTGTGTGTTTATTACAGTGTGTGTTTGTCCAGTGTGTGTTTGTTCAATGTGTGTTTATTACAGTGTGTGTTTATTACAGTGTGTGTTTGTTCAGTGTGTGTTTGTTCAGTGTGTGAGATCATTAATGATGAGTGTTCTGGTCAAACCGAGCCCTCAGCAGAGTCTCTGACCTGTCAGACGCAGCTCTTCTGAAGCTGAGGAGTGTTCCCCGAGCTGCTGAGGGTGTTCAGAGAGTGTGTGTTCAGCACAGGGTCACTGTTACTGCATACACACAGGCCCTATAGAGAAACAAATAATGTGTGTGTGTGTGTGTGTGTGTGTGTGTGTGTGTGTGTGTGTGTGTGTGTGTGTGCGCTGGTCTTCATCCAGGGCTGTAATTCAGCAGGCTTGCTCAGTTTTACAGCCCTTCGCGTCTCCGGGCACAGGCAGCCGCTGCTCAGGAACGCACCGCTCAGTGTTTGTGTGTGTGTGTGTGTGTGTGTGAAGGTGGTGTTGTGTGTTGGTGCGTGTTTTGTGTGTGTGTGTGTGTGAGACTGTGGCAGCAGCACAGAGCCGTGTTTGTTGGCCATTGTTAGTGTGTGATGAAGCTGCACAAACACACTGAGACGAGCTCTTCTGCAGTCCAAACTCCTGCTGGCAGAAACACACAGAGCGTGTGAGTCTGAGCTGAACACACACACACACACACACACACACACACACACACACACACACTGATTCAGACACATCTAAGAGGTTGCACGACTTGTGTGTTAATGAAGTGTATTGTGTGTGTGTGTGTGTATGTGTGTGTGTGTGTGTGTGTGTGTGTGTGTGTGTATGTGTGTGTGTTGTGCGGTGTATGTTGTAGAGCTGCACAATTAATCGTAGGATGATGGCGATCTCGATTGGACCCCTAGACAATCTTAATCCAGCTTTTCTACGATTCTGTCAATCATATTTTCAAGTTGAGGAGAGAAGCGATGGCGGCCGCACGAGTCTTCACACTGTTGTACATGCGCTGTTCAGCAGCGTGGACTCCTCCCAATGATGTTGATAGTCACATGCTGTATTTATAAGGTATAATTCACCTCAAACATGTCATTTCTGTCTTCATGTGACGAATTTGCAACCGCAAAATCACACGTGACGTGAGCTGACCGTCAGCTGTTACCAGAGAGAGGGTGACCGCGCTGGATGAGGTCTACTTTAGTGAACAGATCCTGCTTAGGCTGTGAGTAACAGCTAATGAAGTGGTAAATACGGTTTACACACGGTTTAGACACACACAATCTGGCACACACTATCTAGGCAAACCATATATAGTTACGGCGGATGTTAATGTTATTAACGTCTTCTTGGACATCGTCATCGATATATTTGGATATGTATGATTAATAAACATTGTACACAATAAATAATGGGGTTTACTTTACTTTATTTCACAAATATTGTGATGGAGACGGGCGAATGGGGAGCGTTGTTTCCGATCGCCATTCAATATCGTCATCATAGAAGATCGGTCATTATTATATCGTAACCATCATTTTAACATGTCTGCTGTGTCTGAACTCAAATTATGTCAATACAAATAATTGATTAAAGACACTTATGACTTTATTCACGTGTCCACATACACAAAGAAAACTTTATTCATGCATTCATTCATTTTCAGGTCAGCTTAGTCCCTTTATTAATCCGGGGTCGCCACAGCGGAATGAACCGCCAACTTATCCAGCAAGTTTTTACACAGCAGATGCCCTTCCAGCTGCAACCCATCTCTGGGAAACATCCACACACACACACACTCATACACTATGGACAATTTAGCCTGCCCAGTTCCCCTATAGCGCATGTGTTTGGACTGTGGGGGAAACCGGAGCACCCGGAGGAAACCCACGCTATGCAGGGAGAACATGCAAACTCCACACAGAAACACCAACTGAGCCAAGGCTTGAACCAGCGACCTTCTTGCTGTGAGGCGACAGCACTACCTATATATATTATATGTTTACTGATTTTTTAATTCTTTTAAATTAATTATTAACAGTTAATTTGTTTCTTTTGCTATTTTTTATTTTAAAAACAAAACTGCTTACTATTAATAACTACACTATTTAATGTGGGAAATCATTAATTAAAGTTATCAGAAAATTAAACATACACACTATTTAATCATTGAGTAAAATATTAATATAGTGTTATACATTTATTAGGTTAAAAGATTTTCATTACATATAAACTGTATCATCGCCTATATTAACTTGCTATTATGTCCTTCATAATAAATGAATCCATTATATAAATGAAACCTGTTTATTTTAGATGGTTTAGCGAGGCCAGCAAACGAGTATTTGCTAAAATGACTGTCAGATAATAGAATGACTGAAATAGGAGACCATATCTGCGAAGTTCAATAGGTGGCGATAATGCTCCTAAGGCAAGGCAAGGCAAACTTTATTTATAGAGCACAATTTTATACAACCGTAGTTGATCCAAAGCGCTTAACAATGAGATAAAATATTTAAGAAAATAAAAAATAAAACTTGTATAAAAAAATGTAAGAAAAGGAAATGTATGTGTATATGTAATACTAAAATACAGTATAAAATTGAGGAGTTAGAGGAGTTCGTGAACTAACTAAGGAGTTAGTTAGTTCTGGTTTGCCTAAATCGCGTGTGCCTGAAATGTGTGTGGTTCTGCGGTTCTGCAGCTGGATATATCTCAATGTAGCTGACTGATTCCAGCCCAAACAGTATCCAAAACCCGCCGAAATGCAAAAACACCCACCCAGTGTTCTGTGTTCACGAAAATCACGTCAGCGACAGATTTTAAGCAGGAAATGACAGATTGTCTTAAACACAATAACTCAACATCAGAACTATCATCAGCATTAATGACCAGGACACATCTAGAGTCTGCTCAGGTCCAGCATTCCACATCTGTACAACATTCAGCATTTCAACCCCCTCAGCCTCAAGTTAAGTTTTAAAAACAGGAGAAATCTGATATTTGGGGAGAATTCTCATATGGGGTATACAACAGAATCCTGACTTTGTTTTAGAGAGACCTTCACATGCAAGGCATTGTGGGATGCTGCAGATGTGTCCCAGTGTGGTAATTAGACACTGACGGCTGATTATGATATGAACAATAACTTTTATATGCAACTTTTCAAACAATCTAACAAATTGATTTTCTGTGGCAGAACAACAACAAAAACAACATCCACATCCAATATCTCAAATCCTCTTTGAGTAGGTCATGTTTCCAAGTCACTTTGTCATGTAGTACTCCAGGAAACAGTTCTTGTCTTTTGTGTCATCTGTGGGGAAACTGTTTGTTGCTAATGGACAACCAAGTCCTGCCGTGGAACTTCTGAGTAAAGAAACTCATGAAATATGTATCTGGAGTAAGAAGGTAGTTCATTTATAACTGTTGCAAATCTGCAACGCCTGCCTTGAGAGGGTTAACAGTACAGCTACACAAAGCCTATTGCGGTTTACCACATGTTTGACAATAACAATAATAATAATAATAGCCCACTCATGTCAACCTTCATGTCACATCTGCAGAATCCTCAGAACATCCTGACCTTTATTTTAAAATCGCGATTGTCATTTTAGCCAGAATCCTGCAGCTCTAGTATTATTTAACCATAGTAATATTTAGTATTGTGTGTGTTTGCTTTGTAGAGTGTGTGTGTGTGTGTGTTGTGCAGTGTGAAGTGTGTGCGCATGCATGTGTGTATATGTGGAGGGGCAGGCTTAGGGCGTACTCACACTATGTTCAGTTGTCTTGAACCGGGCCAAAGCACGCTTGTTCCCCCACAGTGTGGATGGCGGAAACGGAGACGTGTGAAAACAGAGGCGGGGCTGCCGACATTCGCCTCTCTGATTGGGGCTTTCCCTCAGTATTAAGTAGCGCACACACACAGCTCAGTCCTGCATCCTCTCCTTGTAAGTTCAGACTTGGCAAGAACACATAGTCCGGATCGTATAAAGTCATTCACATCACCCTGACTGCGCTGTTTCACTGTCTCAACAATAAAATGAAAACATGATGCGAGTCTTAACAGACAGCAGAAAGGTTGAGGCGTCGTGCAGCTGCATGAGCGTCATCTTCATGCATATTCATAACAAAACAAAGCCGATAACATCACTGCCTCATTCATTTTCATTGAAAATACAGAACACAGCCTCTCTTTTACTGAATATCAGCTTTAATAATCAATAATGGCCATTTTAAAAGTATAACGTACGATAAGTTCATACAATAGAGAAAATAACAGCAGCAATCAGTCAGATGTGCAGAATCAGTGTCCGCGGTGACGTTAATTAAGATATTAACTCACTCAAGCTGCGGTCACATTAGAGCGTGTGATATTCTGTCGTACAGCACTGTGAAAGGGGCGGGATTAAACAAGATGATTAGACAATAATAAAGCAAGCGATTGCTCCATGTTTTACATTTCTGTCCAGAGAGGTTGTGTTTTGATCCTCGATTGGTCTCACGCTGTCTAGTGATGCGATTTCGCAGGTCAGAGTTCACCAAGCTTGAACTTTACACCGCAGCAACCTGCGTAACTCAACGCATGACCCTGCGTTTCCAGTCTGACGCATTGGCATGCGTATGAATGGAAGTCTATGGGAGGAAAAGCCCAGTGTGACCACAGCTTTATACTTTATACTCAGCCAAAACACGTCAGCTGAGAACAAGTCATAGATTCAAAAGAACAAAGTCCGGGAATATGTCGTTACATAAAGACAACAAGATGACTTAAATATCACATTTAGCAAATACAGTGAGATTAGATCCAGCGGGAGATCCTCGATGAACAGTCCGACGTGCACAGCTCTCATATGGGTGTGTGCTCAAAGCACGCTGCAACGCAACGCATGTGTGTGTGTGGTCACGTGATGTGCGTTTTCAGCGGTGTAGTGTGGACGGAGAGCTGTTCAGAAACGCTAGTGTGGATCGTTTTCATTCTGAAACGCTGTTTTAAATCTAAAACACACTAGTGTGAACAGGGCCTGAGTCCTGCAGAGTTTAGCTCCAGCATGCCTCCACACACCTGCACTGATGCTTCTAGAAGCCCAGTAGGAGCTAGATCAGCCCAGGTGTGTCTGATTGGGGCTGGAACTGAACTGTGCTGGACACCGACCTCCCTGACCGAGTCTGGGCACTCGATGTACAGTTAATCATGACTGAGATTAGAGTTTGAAGGGCAGCGATGGTGAAACTCATCTTCTGTGTGGACAGAGCTGAGTGCAGTATAGTGTGTGCTCAGTCATACTCATACCTGTCAACATCGGGATGTGAAAATAAGGGATATGCCCACCATAATAAGGAATACCCCTTAAAAAAACAGTTAAATGGTCAGTAATATGTTTTTGATTATTATTATCTACAAAAGAAAAAAATAATATAATATAATAATATAAACAATAAATATATACATTAGCAGCAGATGCATTAGCAACAAGTTCAGCTTATTAAAATTAATAGCTGTTATAATGAAACACAATCAGGCTATCAAATCCCATCAGCCGTTTCTTCAGTGTGTAACTCACACATTCTGATTATAGAGCAGTGAATGAAGCTCTCATCTATTTAGATTTTTTCATTGATTACATTAAATAACAGGTGTCACTTTAGAAATGCACACATCTAACATTATAATGAAGGCATTCGACTGCTTTTATGCTCATTTAAGACTAAATTAGTTGTATTTAAATAAAAAACACCAACATCAACATCTTTAGATATTATTATTATTAATTATGTGTTTATGTCTGTTTACACACGCACCCAAAACCCAGACTTTCTCTCCGCTTCATGTCGCGTGTACAGAATGCGTTTGGGAAACAGCTTCTGTTTATCAGTATGGAGCGCGTCAGCTGACAGTCACGCACCGCTATATGACTGCTTTGAGGATTGCATAGTAGCTGTGACGGCACCTATAATGGAAAGGAAGGGGAATCGAGCTGTTTTTATATTTATTTCAAATTGTTTCGTGTCTAAACAAAGCGAAAGCACAGAACAGACTCACATTTAAGAGTGAGGGGTGACCCCTGGTGGATCAGCAGTATGGGTTGCGTATAGGGAGGCTCGAATCTTTAATGTTTATTTGAAACCCTTCAGAGAAAGACTGAAAATACGGAAGAAGCATGGGAAAATACCTTTACAGTATGATAGCGGGATAGAACTGTAAAATACAAGAGAATCCCCGGAAAAACTGAAGGGTTGACAGGTATGCATACTGGGCTGAGAGAAACACAGTGAGTCTCTTTTGAAGTTTCCTGATGTTAAAATAGGATCCAGATCCCTCCATTTTGAGGCCCACCGCAGCTTGTCGTAGGAGTGCGGTTTCCCCGCCCTTTTAACATGTCTCTGTAGTAGCGTGTATAATCAAACCAACAGGACAGATCTGTTCATCTCTCTGTGATCATCAGTCATCATCACATGATCAAGAGTGAGTTTCACATGTTTTAAATGAGCGCAGTACAGTCATTTACGTCAGCAGCACAGCCGCGAGTCAGAACAGTTATAGAGGAAGACGCTTCAGTCCCGGTGTGTGGACGTTACATCAGGTTTATTCTGTACACAACATAACAGATATCCACACAGCAGGGGAGATTAACCTGTAGAGCTAAACGCGTGACTGTGTGTGTGTGTGTGTGTGTGTTGTGCAGTATGCTGTGCAGTGTGTAATGTGTGTGTGTGTGTGTATGTCTGTATGTGTGTGTGTGTGTGTTGTGCAGTGTATAGTTTGTGTGTATGTGTGTTACTCTTGTCTGATTTGGTGTGTGTGTGTGTGTGTGTCCTCCTCAGGATGTGCGTCTGCGTGAGCAGCTGGATGTGGGGGCTCTGCAGGGTCAGATGGAGGATCGGCTGCTGACGGTGGTCTGTGGATCAGACATGGTCAACATCAGCTTCCTCAACTTCTGCGCCTTCCATGAGGACGTGGCCAAGGTGAGGTCTGCGCACACACACACACACACACACACACACACATACACACACACACACACACACGTTCGCAGAGTGGATAACAGGGCATGTGCTTGTGTGTGTGTGTGTGTGTGCAGGAGTGGGCTAAAGAGCTCTTCACCCTGGCCTCAAACCTGCTGGCCCAGAACCTGTCCAGAGAGTCCAGTCTGGAGAAAGTGTAAGTGTCCCGTTTCCTCCTCTGTTTTCACCCCACACACACTCTCAGGTGACTAAAGTGAAAGTCTGTTCACTCGTGTGAGCATCAGCAGCACATCAGCAGTGTGTGCAACACACACACACACACACACACACACAGTTGTCCTGCATGAATTATTTGCAGAGCGCCGCTGAATAGTTAACCACTGCACTTGCTGAACGGGGCTATTCTTAGAGTCCATACTGGAGCTGTCCGCACGCATCAGTGACACAGCTAAGCATTCTGGGGGAGACTGGAGCAGTGTGGGAAAGTACACACACACACACACACACACACACACCTCACTCATACATCTGCCTGAAACCTTAACACCAGCAGAGTCCACTCTGACCCAGATTACTCTAGACCAGTTGCTTAAGTAAAAGAGGTGGCGAGCGTCTCGTCTGGATACTGGAATCAGCTGAACAATTCACGGACCACCAGAGTCAGGTCATGGTCTTTAGCCTCCTTGGTAGAGCAACTGACTCCCATGCAGAAGGTCGCCGGTTCGATACCAGCTCGGAGCGGGTTGGGTGGCGTAGAACCGGCGGGGTTACACTTGGTTAGTCCTGTTAAGAATGAGTGTAGAGGCACTGCAGGTGTGTGTGTGTGTGTGTGTGTGTGTGTGTGTGTCCCTAATGCAGACACATGCTGAACACTACACACAGCCTCTTTAGTCAACACTGGTTGTGTGATATCAGTGTGTGTGTGTGGCTGGAGGACTCGTAACTCATCTGACTCTGATCTGCTGTTCACAGGTACTCCAGACTGACCCTGCAGCTGACCACCTGGGGCTCCATTCCTGTGAAGAAGTGTGTATCTGTGTGTGTGTGTGTGTGTGTGTGTGGCAGACGAGCAGCTCCTCATCATGTGTTCTGTGTTCCAGCATCTTCCCCCTGCTGCCCGCTGACAGACGGAGAGTGGAGAGCGCTCTGGAGGTCTGCAGCCTGCCCACCGGACGGGTGAGAACCCCTTGATTCTGCAGAGCCACAGTACAGCAGCAGACTCTGTGTTATGATATCCTCTGGTGGAGAGCGGAGCTGTGCTGTGAACGGGAACGCTCCTGCTTCTGTTCAGACTCTCCATGAGGACTCATCTTCATTAATGACGTGTCTCTAACAGAGGGCTTTCAGTGTTTTACAGCTCCTCATATGATCCTCATACAGGGGAGCCACATGCTCAGATATAAAGGGAATCTATATTAGACATCCTTTGGTGTGTTTATCGCCTGTTCAAATGGGGAAATCCTCATCAGCAGCTCTAGTTTATTGCTGTGTTATTAAGGCGTTCAGCAGACGCTCACAGTGACTGACAGTATGATGTTGAGGCTGGCGAGAGCGCTGCTTATTCTCCTGTTTACATCATTATTCTCTGCCAGTGCTGCGACTCGAACCTGCAACCTTTAGAGCATTAGGCTATGTCTTCCCCCATTATTACATTAGATTTGTTTAAAGTTTCCTGTGTAACGGTGTGTTGATCTAAATAAAGTGTTTTTTTTATTTCCATCTAGTTTAAATGTTATTTATCTTAGTTTATTTAATTATTATATTATTATTATTTATTTATTAATTTGTTATTTTTTTATTTATTCTTTTTTTATATTTATTAATTATTATTTTATTTATTTATTTATTCATTATTTACTTATTTATTCATTTTTATTTTATAAATTCGTTAGTTTTTTATTTATTTATTATTATTATTAATATTAATATAATTTATTCATTATTATTTATTTATTTTAATTTATTATTCATTCATTAATATTTATTTTTTTATTTTTTGTAATTATTTTTATTTGTTTATTTATTTATTATCATTATTTTATTTATTCATTATTATTTATTTATTTATTATCATTATTTTAGTTATTTATTTACTTATTTATTATTATTTGTATTTATTTATTTATTATTTTTATTATTTATTTATTCGTTTATTATTATTTTCTATTTATTTATTTTTATTTATGTATTCATTATTATTTCATTTATTTATTTACTCATTTATTCATTTATTTATTTATTGTTATTTTAATTATTTTTTTATTCGTTATTTATTTATTTAATATTATTATTATTTATTGATTCATTCATTATTATTTATTTATTTAGTTAGTTTATTATTCATTCATTATTATTTTTATTTATTTATTATTATATTTATTTATTTATTTATTATTTTTATTTATTTATTTATTATTTTTATTTATTTATTCATTATTTTTATTTATTTATTTATTATTTTATTTATTATTTATTTATTATTTATTTATTTATTCATTATTATTTTTCATTTATTTATTCTTTCATTATTATTTTTTAATTATTTATTCATTCATTTATTATTATTTATTTATTTATTTATTTATTCATTTATTCATTTATTTATTCATTTATTTATTTAATTAAAAGCGGTGTTGAATAATGTCTATGGAGCCCTAGCTCCCCCTAGTGAACTCCTGATCTAACAGTCTGCTAGTTTTGATGGCTGTTTGGTGTGTGGGTTTATTCCTCATCTGCAGTTAGTGCTAAACATTATCTGTCTACTTGTCCCGCAGAATGACAGCATTCCTCTGGATACCTTCACACAAGACGTGTACCGCCAGCTGCTGAACAACATCTGTCCACGCAACGACATCGATACCATCTTCTCAGACATGTCAGTTCTCTTCATGTGTGATGGGGAAACTCACACCTCATGCTCTAATTCCTAAAGCACAGTTTGTAGTTTATGCACACACTGTAGCGTCCTGCTCTGGTTTGTTAGTGTGTGTGGTGTGTGTAAGCAGCTCACACACATGCACTCCTCAGTTTGTCCACAAGGTGTCATCATTGAAGAGAGCTGCTGCTGTTTCTCAGGCAGAGCGTGAACAACAGATGACTGACGCAGACACACCACTGACATGTGAGGGGGATATGAGACATGTGCAACTTTAGTCTCAATCCATACAGAAGCATTGATATTGCTCAATACATTAGGCCTCGAAACAGCTGACTCTAGGAGAGGACCAGCGTCTGATGAAGTAGACTGGGATGATATCATGTAAACTAGTTAACGTATGCATTAGACTTCAGACCAAAGTAGCATCAGCTGTGTGTTACAGCAGAACAGAACAAAGCAGCACTCGATAAGAAGATTTCTGATTGAAATACCTGCTCTGTCTATATTTCCCTGAACTAATATACACTACACATGCCACAACACAGTTATATACGGCTGGATCAAGCCTAACCAGTTGGGTAACTAGACACTGGACCCGTCACAACATGTGGGTTTAAACATGCTGAGAATAGAAACGGCCTGAATCATGTTTAATCGTCACATTAGACGAGGAGCTGTAGGAAAAACACAAACACTCGAGACTGATGCTGACACTAACTCATCTTGCATGAGGTCTTCAATTGACTTTGACTGCTGAAGTGTTTTAACTTATGTAACAGTATTTCTGTCTGTGTGTGTGTGTGTGTGTGTGTGTGTGTGTGTGTGTGTGTGTGTGTGTGTGTGTGTGTGTGTGTGTGTGTGTGTGTGTGTGTGTGTGTGTGTGTGTGTGTGTGTGCAGAGGCGCTAAAAGCCGTCCGTACCTCACCGTGGAGCAGGTGACGGATTTCCTGAACAACAAACAGAGAGATTCTCGCCTGAATGAGATCCTGTACCCGCACCTCAAAGCTGAGCAAGTGCAGGCATTGGTGGAGAAATACGAGCCTGACAGCATGCTATCTAGCAGAGGTTGGTGTATTCAGCTGTCACTCAAATAGACTCCGCCCACAGTCTGCTGCTAGGTTACAGCAGTTCACAATCATTTAACATTAAATAGAACGTTTATAAAGTTTAATAAGTAATAAAGTTTGTGTTGGGACTGTACTGTGACACATCCAGTACATCCAGAGCATTTATTACAGCTCACGTACTCATACAAAACAGCCATGAGCTTATTAACATATGACACACCCACACTAATCATAACTGAGCTCATTAACATATGACCCAGCCACACCAATCGTAACTGAGCTCATTAACATATGACCCAGCCACACCAATCGTAACTGAGCTCATTAACATATGACCCACCCACACTAATCATAACTGAGCTCATTAACATATGACACACCCACACTGATCATAACTCAGTTCATTAACATATGACCCACCCTCACCAATCGTAACTGAGCTCATTAACAAATGACCCACCCACACTAATCATAACTGAGCTCATTAACATATGACCCACCCACACTAATCAAAACTGAGCTCATTAACATATGACCCACCCACACGAATCAAAACTGAGCTCATTAACATATGACCCACCCACACTAATCAAAACTGAGCTCATTAACATATGACCCACCCACACGAATCAAAACTGAGCTCATTAACATATGACCCACCCACACTAATCAAAACTGAGCTCATTAACATATGACCCACCCACACTAATCAAAACTGAGCTCATTAACATATGACCCACCCACACTAATCAAAACTGAGCTCATTAACATATGACCCACCCACACTAATCAAAACTGAGCTCATTAACATATGACCCACCCACATTAATCATAACTGAGCTCATTAACATATGACCCACCCACACTAATCAAAACTGAGCTCATTAACATATGACCCACCCACACCAATCGTAACTGAGCTCATTAACATATGACACACCCACACTAATCAAAACTGAGCTCATTAACATATGACACACCCACACCATTCGGAACAGCTCTGACCTGCTGAAATGTTTTAATTTTTAAATATGTTGTGGGTTGTTATTTTCCTTTGCTCATGTTAATCTGCTTTGACTTGATGATAATGGTTTCGAGTGTAGGGGTGGTGATGGCATTTCATAAAATATCAAGTTTACAATATATTGAATTGCACAGATATCAACATAAGTAGAAATTTCATGATTATTTTAACCAATCAAAGTGTCAACAAGAGTCTTTATCCTTAAGAGGATGTGCAGAAATGTCTAGATGTTTACAGTCATGAATGAACCCTATAAAGGTTTTTGATCATCCCATGGTACAGCATTGCTGGTATGTGCTGTTCCAGCCTGATCTCACGAGAAAACGTAAGTATTTTACGTTTTGGCAGTTTAGTGGCTAATTCGTACGAATTCGTACGAGTTCAATCGTAAGAAAATGTACGATTTTAAAAAGGAGGCGTGGCACCTAACCCCACCCCTAAACCCAACCGTCATTGGGGGATACGCAAATCGTACTAAAATGTACGAATTAGATCGTACGAATTTGTACGAATTAGCCACTAAATGAAAAAGTTACGAATTACTGTGAGATTGTGTTGGCTGTTCTGCGGTCTGCTGGTCCTCCGTCTGCAGTGGCAGTAATGGAGTTTTCAGCAGAGTGACGTTCCTCAGGGGGCTGAAAGGTGAGCGCTCCGCTGAGATCAAAGTCAGCCTTTACTGCTCATTAGAGGAACCGCTTCAGATGTCAGAGACAGAGCTGTGTTAATTAGGCAGTGCAGTCTGCAGAGGGCATGCAGGATTAATTAGAGGAAAGTGGCCAGAGGGACGGCATGGCGATACTGATCTAGACTCCAGCGGGGACCCAAACACCACCAGCCGAAATCTGCAGCCAGAACCAAAAGTAATGCTGAGATCTTGAGCTGGAGACCAGAGGAACTAAACCTGGAGAGCTCCTGACACTGCCCAAACACACCTCCATATCTGAACACTGACACTGCCCAAACACACCTCCATATCTGAACACTGACACTGCCCAAACACACCTCCATATCTGAACACTGACACTGCCCAAACACACCTCCATATCTGAACACTGACACT